>NC_064615.1:230037178-230340209 GCF_023898315.1 Schistocerca nitens | reverse complement strand
AAACGAAGCAACGTTCCTTTCTGAGTCATCAACCTTGTTTGATGACTGGCTTCATACAACTCTTCACAAATTCCTCTCTTGTGCCAACCTCTTCGCCTCATACTAGCACTTGCACCCTACATAATCAGTTATTTGTTGAACACATTCCAGTCTCTGTAATCCCCCATAGGTAATACCCTCTACAGTTTCCTCTACCACCACAGAAGTTATACTCCGATGTCTTATGTCCTATCGTCCTGTACCTTTTTGTTGTCAGTGTTTTCGGTATTTTCCTATTTTCGCCGATTCTGTAACAAGCTTCCTGTTTTCTTTCATCAGTCCATTTAGTTTTCAACATTTTCCTATAGCACCACATCTCAAATACTTCGATTCTCTGCTGTTCTGGTTTTCACACTGTCCATGACTCACACCTTCCAACAGTTCTCTGCTGTCGTTCCTCAAATTAGGTCCTGTGCTTGATACTGGAATTTAGATGTTAAGTCTCATACCACCCACTCGTCTTTCTTTGCTTTACTCTCAGTCTGTACATATTAGATTGTTCATTCCATTCAGCAGGTCCTGTAATTCTTATTCACTTTCAAGGAATGTCATCCACAAATCTTATCAATGAAATCATGTCACCCTGAATTTCGATCCCACTCTTGAACCTTTCATACAGACTGAATTGTATGTGTGGAAAACTAAATCCGTATTATCACCCTTCTGAATCCGAGCACAGTGTTCACAGTCTTTCATTCTTACTTTCCTCTCTTGGTTCTTGAATGCACATGTGTACATGTTGGACATATATACTGCAGACGTTTCCTCCTCCCTCTTCTGTGTAAACCTCTTCTTTATATCTCTCTGCCTACCTCATCCTCACAACTATATGTCTGTCTTGTCCTTCCACCTCTTGACTCCATCTCTTCCTTCTCTTCTCTTTGTCCATCTCCTTTGCCCTCTCTATGATCACATCTTCTGCCCCCCCCCCCCCATCCACCTGTCCATATTCCCCACCCCTTCTCTCTGCCCATTGGGCCGGCCGTAGTGGTCTAGCGGTTCTAGGCGCTCAGTCCGGAACCGCGCGACTGCTACGGTCGCAGGTTAGAATCCTGCCTCGGGCATGGATGTGTGTGATGTCCTTAGGTTAGTTAGGTTTAATTAGTTCTAAGTTCTAGGGGACTGATCACCACAGATGTTAAGTCCCATAGTGCTCAGAGCCATCTCTCTGCCCATGTGATTCTCCCCTCCTGCAATATTCATCTCCTCCCTCCCCCCCCCACCCCCCCACCCCACTCAACACTCTGTGCAGCCCTGCTGATTTGCACATACAGCCACTGCAAAGGACACAGATGTAGCAGGTCATTACCATTCCTACACAACACGCCTGCCCTGTAGGGCAGTGTATACATTGAGGCAGGAAACCCCTTCATGCCCCCAATGTGTAGGTTGCACTCCAAAGCGAAGTAGAAAGGCAGGCTGATGCTATTCCAGAAAATCCACCTGTCGTGCAGGGCAACCGATATTCCTGTATGCTATAGTCTGGAGAACACATGATTTTTGCCCACATCTCTGCTCCCATTGCAGATAGGAGATTAAAAACCCAATAGTGCCGATCCGATACTTGTGAGATCAGCTGGTCGAAATCGATCTCGGTGTCTGGGTGCAGATCCGAGATGTACATACACACACACACACACACACACACACACACACACACACACACACACACTGGGTCGACAAATCCTACAAAGGTCTCTGGATTTTTCTTAAGTCTTGCTTCCCTTGTCCATCAAGTCAATTGCTAATTATAACTATAAAGGGAAGCTTTTTCAAAAATGGTTCAAATGGCTCTGAGTACTATGGGACTGAACATCTGAGGTCATCAGTCCCCTAGACTTACAACTACGTAAACCTAACTAACCTAAGGACATGACACGCATCCATGCCCGAAGCATGATTCGAACCTGCGACCGTAGCAGCCGCGTGGTTCCAGACTGAAGCACCTAGAACCGCTGGGCCACAGCAGCCGGTCACAGCGGCCGGCTCTTGTCCAGTACCGCGAAGAAACAAAGGAATAACAAAGAGGAAATTAATCGCTGCAGTAGTTTCTTCCCCTTTTGCTACAATGCTTTTCTGTAGTTATTAAACAATGTCCTCATTTAATTAAAACTGCTCGCCTCTCAGGTGTACTTTAAGATTCGTTTCCACTGTGCTCTGTAACGCATGTTATCGTTAAAACCACGAAGCAAAGTTTTCAACGAATAATTTTTACAGAACAGAGGGCAGTACGAGTCATGGACGTTTACTCAAGGCGCAGCGCTCGCCTCGGAGCTGTCTTGGCTGCACAAATTTCTCGACCGAACAAGTGTTTTGTCAGAAAATACTACGAGTATTCGCCGGTCGGAGGGCGAAAATCCGTTAAGAGGGGCGTGTTTTCTTAGCGGGTCATTTTTCTTTCTTTCCATATGGAGCAGTGGCGTTGCGAGGAATAATTCCAAGCGTAGAGCGACGCGAAGCGTGTTAACGCTGTGTATGAAGAATAGCTTTTAAGTTTCGTGTTGAATAACCAAACGTTTGAAGGTATTTCGAATATAATGAATACATAAGTACGCCTACTAATTCTACGAAGAATCATGTTGATGTAATGATGACGATGATTTTAACTCCAGAATGTTACTGCCGGGAAGAAATCCTTATGTCACATTTAAAAGATTCGCCGTTAACGATATATCACAAGGTATTGTCAACAATGCATTTTGTCACTGAATTAGCTTCAACACGGTATCGCATCAGTAATCTTAAAAAATATTTTGACATGCTACGTGCAATAATTTCAGCAGAGCAGAAAGTGCCTTCCAACAGTTAGTAATCATGCTTGCAGAAGGGGGTGCAAAGAGTAACGGAATCGAACTCTCTCAATCACATGTCTGGATTTACTTCCATACTCTGCTCACGTATGGAGTGCAGGAAGAATGATTTGCATGAACGCCTCTGTGCGCAATGTAGTTAGTCTATTCTTCTCGATCCTTGAACAGAGTGGTCTGCCCCTGTTTAACATCAACTAACCTTTTAGATGAATCCCATTCCGGCTTCCGGCAAAATCACAGCATGACTGCTGCTTTTATAAAAGTGGCTCACGAACTCTGATACAGAGCTATGGATACATAACAGGCGACTATTACGTGCTTTTTCAGATCTCAGTAAAGCTTTCGACACTGTCAACTTTGAAATTCTACTTTCGAAACCTGAAAGTCAAAATTTTTCTTCAACTGTTGTACAGTGGTTTCATTCATACCTCAACTCTTGCCAACAGTGCGTCATGATCGGAGTAAAAAAGTCACAATGGAGCGATGTAAGACCGGGGGTCCTACGAGAATCAGTGTGTGGTCCATTAGTTTCCTCGTTAAATGTTAATGATGAGTCAACCATTCTCTCCAACCGCAGATATCATATGTACGCTGAAGACATTCAGTTATATCTAATTGGAGGTCCAATAAACCTATGCACAGTTATCCAGCATGTAAATGACGATTCACTTGCTCTATCAGAGTGGACGCAGAGCACAGGTTTGAAACTTAAGTCATCTGAAACGCAAGCTATCTTAGTCGCTGACAAAAGACTTACTACCCCTCAGCTTAGAGAATCTCTTCCGCCATTAATCCTAAACTGCTCACAAGTAATGTTTCCTTCTTCGCAAAGAATTTGGGAATAAATCTGGACCGTCATTTACACTGGACTCAAGATTTCAGCGTCGCTTCGCTCACTACATAAATATGAAAAATTATTTCCTTTCGAGCTCAAAAAGTATCTCGTGGAGACACTAACGCTACCCATACTTAGCTATGGTGATGCAATCTCCAAGGACTTTCGTAAGGAATTAAATACGTTCGAAACTTCAAAAGACACTTAATGATACACCTTCCGTCACAATAGCCATTTCTGATATACTCTGTGCAAGTGATTCAATTCGCCCACTCCCCCAGAACTTTTTCACACCCCTTGTCGGCAAAGTTCTCTATTTATCAGTATTTTAAACATAGCTGCGCTAGAGCAACGGTTCTACGCCAAAAGATTAAAAAACAGCCGACCAGTTGCAAAGGATAAAGTAATCTTTACCTAGGTTTCAATAGATATAAATCTATCTTCTTCAGAAGACGGCCTGGGGACAATGAACATCATAATTTATATTCAAAGTAAGATACATGAGTCAAGAATGAAGTATAACATATATTAGGAGAATCTTGTATTACAACATGTGAGAAGGATTGCTGATACTTACAATATTACAGTAACATGGAGTGAAGTATCCTAGTCATTTTTGCAAACATTTACATAACTCAGTTGATCCAAATAAAACATAGCCCTGAGAACAGGGTTTGTCAGACATATAAAAATTAAGAACATAGTAGTTGAAGAGCGCATGGGCGACTGAGTAAAATCGGCCAGCGTAGTAGCACTGCGGCCAGGGCAGGTGGCGCTCAGGTCGCAAACTATTTGCCGATTGGCGTACTGAAGTAACATGTGAAGTATCAATATTAAATGCATCCTTAGATAGAGTTACAAAAATAAATAAAATCATTAACCACTCCCGTTGTGACATACTGGGAGTTATAGGAGCAATCACGTAGAACATTCATCAAAAACAGGGCAGGTGGCGCTTTCGCCGTGAGTAATATGTAGTGGCATATACAGCCAGAATATAAAGGTTATATTACCATAATAGTGAAACACATAGGATGTATATAAGTAACAAATTTTAGAAAATCGTAATGGCTCTTAAGTCATAATTATGAAACCTGGGCTATAATCCAGTTAATACATATGTTAGAATGAAAAAATTATTACATGAAGGCCCGTATATTGGCAGCCATACATCGTGAGAAAAATATATTACATAACAGGCAGTGAGCTAAAAGATAAGAAAGTGCATTATAGCTTCCTGAGGAAATGGAGTACTGAGGTTACTAGCATTTATGTTATATATTAAACAGTACGGGTTTAAAGCCTTCGAAAAATTGTCTACAGGCAAGGTTCAGCTGATCATTAAGTATATTGCCGTCTTTGAGCTCAAGATGTTTGAAAATAAATAACTCTTCCCACAGATCTAGTCTCCGTCCTTTGACTTGTCTGTGTAGGATAACCGTGTCTTCTAACTGTTTAGGCGTATGGCCGGCTATCAAGAGGTGTTCAGCAAAAGTGGAGCTGTGTATATTCGCTCCTTTTTTACCTAATAGGTGTTCTTTATATCTTGTTTTCACAGCTCTGCCTGTTTGACCAATATAATATGAAGGGCGGTTATTACAGGTTAGTTTGTAAACACCTGAATTGGAAAACCAATCGCTGGCAATCTCTACTGAATGTACAAGATTTCTTTTTAAACTGTTATCTGTAGAGAAGGAGACGTTACAGTTATATTTTTTCTTCAGAAGACGTTTAATCCTATACGATATATTACCCAAGAAAGGAATGGAAATAAATTTTTTAGCTTCTTTGCTATCAGTGGTGAGGCTGTTGCTCAAAGTCGAACAGTTTTGGGAAATTTTCTTATTGAACAAGTAATCGATCATATTCTGATTGTACCCATTATTAGCCGCAATCGTTTTGATGACATTCAATTCCTTTTGCTGATCAGCAGGTGATAAAGGAGTAGTTACCATTCGGTGAATGGCAGAATGAAAAAACGCCAGTTTATGAGCTTTTGGATGAGTTGAGTCAGCAGGGATGACATTATCTGAATACGTTTCCTTACGGAAGATATTGAAATTGAAGGAACTATCCTGTATAGAAATTGTTAAACCGAGGAAGTTAAGTTCACCTTTTTCATTCTGAAGTTCGTTTGTGAAGGAAATCTTCTCATGTAAACCATTGAAAGTATTGAAGAGTAGCTCTAACTCACGATCAGTACCATCAAAAGCAATGATAATGTCGTCAATGGTACTGATCATGAGTTAGAGCTTCTCTTCAATACTTTCAATGGTTTACATGAAAAGATTTCCTTCACAAAAGAACTTCAGAATGAAAAAGGTGAACTTAACTTCCTCGATTTAACAATTTCTATACAGGATAGTTCCTTCAATTTCAATATCTTCCGTAAGGAAACGTATGCAGATAATGTCATCCCTGCTGACTCAACTCATCCAAAAGCTCATAAACTGGCGTTTTTTCATTCTGCCATTCACCGAATGGTAACTACTCCTTTATCACCTGCTGATCAGCAAAAGGAATTGATTGTCATCAAAGCGATTGCGGCTAATAATGGGTACAATCAGAATATGATCGATTGCTTGTTCAATAAGGAAATTTCCCAAAACTGTTCGACTTTGAGCAACACCCTCCCCACTGATAGCAAAGAAGCTAAAAAATTTATTTCCATTCCTTTCTTGGGTAATATATCGTATAGGATTAAACGTCTTCTGAAGAAAAAATATAACTGTAACGTCTCCTTCTCTACAGATAACAGTTTAAAAAGAAATCTTGTACATTCAGTAGAGATTGCCAGCGATTGGTTTTCCAATTCAGGTGTTTACAAACTAACCTGTAATAACCGCCCTTCATATTATATTGGTCAAACAGGCAGAGCTGTGAAAACAAGATATAAAGAACACCTATTAGGTAAAAAAAGAGCGAATATACACAGCTCTACTTTTGCTGAACACCTCTTGATAGCCGGCCATACGCCTAAACAGTTAGAAGACACGGTTATCCTACACAGACAAGTCAAAGGGCGTAGACTAGATCTGTGGGAAGAGTTACAAATTTTTAAACATCTAGAGCTCAAAGACGGTAATATACTGAACGACCAGTTGAACCTTGCTTGTAGACAATTTTTCGAAGGCTTTAAACCTGTACTGTTTATGGTATAACATTAATGCTGGTAACCTCAGTGGTCTATTTTATCAGGAAGCTATGATGCGCTTTCAAATCTTTAAGCTCACTACCCTTTATGTAATGTGGTTTTCTCACGATGTATGGCTGCCACTACATCGGCCCGTATGTGATTTTGTCTGGCTCTAAAACGTTGGTTCCCTGCGAATGTGTATTAACTGGATTGCGGACCAGGGTTCGTAATTCTGTCTTAAGAGCCATTATTGTCAATTTTAAAGTTCTGACATATATACCGTGTGTGGGCTTCACTAATATAGTAATGTAATTTTTATATTCTGGCTGTATATGCCAGTGTGCGTAACTCTCTCGGCGTAAGCGCCACCTGCCTTTTTGATGTATAACTACATTAATTGTACCAAGGCTCCCATACTGTTATAACGGGAGTGTTAAACGCTTTCCTTCTTTTTATTGTCACTTTATCTAAAGACGTTATTAATACTGATAATTTACACGTTGCTTTTGTACGCCAATCGGCACATAGTTCGCGCCATGAGCGCCACCTGCCCTGGCCGCAGAGTAACTACGCTGGCCGATTACACTCAGTCGGTTGTGAGCTCTGCAACATCCATGTACTAATTTATATTTACGTGACAAACCCTATTTCTAGGGCTATATTTTAATTTTGTCAAATGGATTTATGCCGACATTTGTAAAAACGGCGATGATACATCAGTCCATACTAATGTAAAATTGTAAGTACCAGTCGTCGTTCTCATATTTTTGTAATGCAAGAGCTCTCTAATTTGTGTTAAAATCTATTCTTGACTTAAGTTTCATACATTTCTAATGTAAGCTATGATGTTCATTGTCCTTAGGCCACCTTCTGAAGAAGACAAATTTAAATTTGTTGAAACCTAGAGAAACAATTCTTTATCCATTGCAACTGGTCGGCTGTTTATGATTTTATTAATAAATAATTACATAAATAAATTCAAGAGTCTGACAGTTCAATTTTTTCAGTATCTCCATGACGCACTCTCTAACATGTAACCATTCGTCCTGCTCTGCTTTGTAAACGTTCAATATTCCTTGTTAGCCCTGTTCGGTATAGATACCATAGATCTGAACAACATTCGAGGATGGGTAGTGTGACAGTTTTTTTTTTTATGAACTCTAATTTGTAGGTAGCCAACGGCCTTTCCACAGTGGTAACACGAGGTCACGTCAGATCCGGTCTGCAGAGCGCTGTTGGCAAGCGGGGTTGACTCAGCCCTTGTGAGGGAAATTGAGGAGCTACTTGACTGAGAAGTAGCGGCTCCGGTCTTGAAAACTGACAACGGACAGGAGAGCGTTGTGCTAAACACATGCCCCTCCAGAACCTAATCCAGTAACGCCTATCGGCTGAAGATTACATGGGGGTCAGTCTTTACCATTGGGCCTTCCGATGCCTTTTCTAATGGAGACAGAGAGTTAATTTGTAGGCTGTTTGCATTTCCCAAGTATTCTGTATGTTTTCATTCCTTTTCATAACCCTACAAATTGTTACACAACAGGTATCTGTACAATCTCACACATTCCAGATATTACTTATTGATATTGTAGTCATAGGATAATAGATGCTTCGTTTTGTGAAGTCAAAAATTTTGTATTTATACGCATTCGAAATAAGTTCCCGTACTGTGCATGACTTTGAGATGTTATCAAAAGTGAGTATTTGTGCAGCTTTAGGCTACTTCATTATAGATAACTTCATCATCTGCCGAACGTCTGATGTTCCTATTAATAGTGTCTGCAGGGTCATTGCTACTCAGCATGAACAGCAAGAGTCCCGACGCACTTCCCTAGCACATACTAGAAGACACATGAAGTTATTCCATTTGTCAATGATTCTTCATCTGACATAACATGCTACTTCCACCCGTCACATATTCTGAGGTACTAAACGTATGTTTCGTATTTCGTTAAATGTTTTCTGGAAGTTGGCACTAACAATTTCATTTTCAATTACGATATTCCGTCTGTTGTCAACCGTAGATGTCTGCAAAATTGGTAAACATTTCTCTTATCTCTATCCGTATTCTCCCAAACCTATTCTGATTAGTCCAAGCTAAAACCCACAAAGTGCGCACAATTGCAGCGTCACAAGTTCTGGTGGAAAAGGATATCCTGACAAGACCACAACACATTATTTTCTATAGCTGTTGCTTCGACACTTACACAATACCTTTATTCATTTCTCTGTAATGTTGGCAACGGTTTGACATAAAACAGTGGTGGCGCAACGTTTTCCAACTACTCCCGCTTTCTGCTGATACAGAACTAGAAAGTCGGCTGTCTGGGAAAATATGAATGTTGCTCACAGTAACAAAACTGTTAGCTTTTCGTACAGGATCATAATCGTCTGAGAATTTGAGTTACTCGTTTTTGAAGTACTATCTGTCCCGTGGTCTAGGGGCAGAGTCTTTGACTAATAGTCAAAAACGTCCTGAATGCCGGGATAAAACGTCGCCACTACTTAAATTCTGAATGAAAATCAACAGCAGTGGCGGCCGAAGACATTGCTCGTTCTGCCAAGGGCTTTTCAAAGTGAGGGGAGGAACGGACAGAGCTTAGGGGCATTCTCTTGCCCTTGGGGTTGGCAACTGCCTATAAGAGGCGCAACTATCAGCAGTGGTCAACGGCATGCATATGCAGAAGGAAATGGAACGACAGCGTTAGAGACAAATAATGTGAGTCCAAGGGACACGCCTGAAACTGAAAAATTACCGTGGTGATCCCTTCACTGGCAAAAGATTCCGAACCAGTCCTCCACTCACATATCCGGGTGTGTAGTGCCAAGAGGAAAGTGACCATGAGAAAAAGACTGAATAACCAACGAAAATGTAACGTTCTATGAATCAGGGCATGTAATGTCAGAAGAATTAACGTGGTAGGGAACCTAGAAAATGTGGAAAGTGAAATGATAACGCTCAGACTAGATTTACTGGAGGTCAGTGAAGCGAAACGGAAAGAAGACAAGAATTTGCAATGAGACGAGTGTTGGGTAATATCAACAGCAGTAGAAATTTATATAACGAGAGTAGGATTTGTTACGAATAGAAAGGTAGGGGAAGAGTAGGTTACTGTGAACAGTTCAGTGATACGGTTGTTCTCACCAGGGTCGACGGCAGACCAACCCAGAAAACAATACTTCAGGTACACATGTACCGTCGCAAGCGGAAGATGAAGAGATGGAGAGAGTATTGAGGATACTGAACGGGTAATTCAGTACGTAAAGGCAGATAAAAATGTAACAGTCTTGTAGGATTGAGAAGCGTTTACTAGAAGAAGGATTTATGGGAGAATACGTTCTGGTATTAGTACTGAGAGAATAGATAGACTAATTTAGTTCTACAGTAAATTCCTGCTATTAATAGCAAATACTATGTTGAATAGTCAAGAGTTGCAAGAGGAAGAGACACACTTGGAAAAGGCTGGGAAATGCAGAGATATTTCTGTTAAATTACGTTATGGTCAGACGTAGATCCTGAAACTGATATTGTATAGTAAGGCGTACGCAGGAGCAGACGTAGACAGAGATCACAATTTAGTGATTATGAAGAGTAGGCTGAAGTCTGAGAGACAAGTGCCGAGATAGCAAGACCCGACACGTGTAAGAATTATTGCAGTCAGCTTGACAGCTCATCCATCCAAGTTGCTCAAAAGAATAGTATATAGAAGAATAGAAAATAAAACCGGGAATTTGTAACACGACGATCATTTTGGCTTTGGCAAAGGTAAAGGTACCAGACAGGCAGTCCTGATGTCGCTGTTGATAATGGAAGCAACTAAGTAGAAAAATCAAGATTCGTTCATAGGATTTGTCGACCTAGAAAAAGCGTTCAACAGTGTGCTATGTACAAGATTATAGGGATAAGATGTAGGGGGGGTTGATGTGGTAAGTTCCTATGGGACCTAACTGCTGAGGCCGTCTGTACCTAGGCTTACACACACTACTTAATCTAACGTAAACTAACTTACGCTAAGGACAACACACAGACACACACACACATACACACACACACACACCCACCCACCGACACACACACACACACACACACACACACACACACACACACACACACACACACACACATGCCTGAGGAAGGACTCGAACATCCGACGTGGGCAGCCGCGCGAACCGTGACAAGGTGCCTGAAACCGCGTGGCTAACACTCGCGACGATGTAGTGAGAGACGGGTACAAGAAGCAAGAGAGAACAGTAAGACTGCAGGACCAAAAACCGAAGTACTTGTATTAAAAAGGGTGTAAGACAGGGATGTAGTCGTTCACCCCTACTGTTCAATCTATACATCGACAAGCAGTGACCGAAATAAGACAGTTTCAAAAGTGGAATTTGGAGTTAAAATTCGAACTGAAAGGGTTTCAATGAGAAGATTCGCTGAAGACATTGTTATCCTTAGAGAAAGTGAAAAATGATTACGGGATTTGTTGAATGGAATAAACGGTCGAATAAATATAGAATACGGCTTGAGAGTAATTCGAAGAAATACGACAATAATGATTAGTAGCGGAAATGAGTACCTTGAGAAAATTAACATTGAAACTGGGTTCAAAAATGGCTCTAAGCACTATGGGACTTAACATTTGAGGTCATCAGTCCCGTAGACTTAGAATTACTTAAACCTAACTAACCTAAGGACATCACACACATCCACGCGCTCGGCCACAGCGGCCGGCTTTGAAACTGGGATCACGAAGTAGACGAATTTGAGTAATTCTGATAGCTAGGCGGTAAAATAACCCACGATGGACGGAGCAAGGAGGATATAATAAGCAGACTAGCATTGGCAAAGAGGACATAGCTGACTAAGAGAGTTCTACTAGTATCAGACAGATTTTAATTTGAGAAAGAAATTTCTGAGAGTTTTATGGCAGTGAAATATGGACTGCGAGCAACCGGAACAGAAGAGATCGAAGCATTTGCGATACGGTGCTACCGACGAATGCTGAAAACTATGTGGACTGATAAAGTAAAGAATGATGAGATTCTTCGCAGTATCTGGGAGGAAAGGAATGTATCGAAAACACCGACAAGAAGGAGGGACAGTATGATAGGATATCTGTTAAAACATCAGCGAATAATTTCCATGATATTAGAGGGAGCTATATAGGGTAAAAACTGTAGAGGAAGACAGAGCCTGGAATATACCCCAGAAAACAATTGAGGATGTGGTTCGAGATGCTACTCTAAACGAGAGGAATTCGTGGAGGGTCGCATCAAACCAGTCCGAAGACCGATGACTCAAAAAAAGAAAACGCAGTTTCGGATACTTTTCATCAGATGTATTTCCTTTTTATTATCCCGGGGGTCGGGCGTATCATTTGGAGTACGTAAACAACGACTGCGCGAGAACTGAGGTTTTCGATTCCCGGCGGGGTCAGGGATTTTCTCTGCCTCGTGATGGCTGGGTGTTGTGTGATGTCCTTAGGTTAGTTAGGTTTAAGTAGTTCTAGGTTCTAGGGGACTGATGACCATAGATGTTAAGTCCCATAGTGCTCAGAGCCATTTGAACCATTTTGAGAACTGAGGTTGCCACACAAGGATGACAGCAAGGCCAAGTTTTGAACATGCAGTATAAGGAAGGAAGGTTCAAGTTTAGTCGGAAGCGAGATTAGACTCGACCCTTCCTACCCTTTCTCGCTGTCGGCAACAAGGTAATCAGAAGTGGAGCTTAAACTCGGATTAGCAAAGGATCGGGAACGAAATCGGCTTTGTCCATTCCAAGTGAACCGTCCGTACCTTTACATTTTGCGACTTTTGAAAATCATGGTAACCTTGAATGTGGATTGCCCAACGAAGATTTAAACCGTCGTACTCCCGGATGCGAGTCCAGCAGTACATGCAGTACAGGTCTTAATTGTACCAAGTGTAAGGAGGTAAGAAGACTGTCATGGGACAGAAAGAAATGAAGCACCATGTAGAAAGTGAAACAGCGCTAAGAACAAGTAATGGATTTGAGAATTTAAGAAAAGTAACGTCAACGACAACATACGTACAAAGTCTGCGACGATAAGTCACGAGAACAACACATCTGAGATTTATCTTAAATGTGAATGTCCACAACAGATAGAGGATAGACATGTTACTAGATTTTATGTAAGCCTAAACACGTACGACAACATCTCCTGGAGTTAGAAGTCTCAGCCAACTTTTTAGCGGCAGACTAGCCATTCAAGAGCTCTCCCTCTAACTTTTGCCGCTGGAGAACTCTCGGAAACTCGTTTTAGATCTTATCACAAGGCATTATATGAAGCCAGGTTCATTATCTGTTAGTTACGTAGGGATAAATTTAATCTTCTATGATGTCTACAGAAAGTTTGAACACTTCGAGCAGCAACCATGACAGACCACACGAAATAATATAGATGATACAGGAAATATAGAACGTTATCCAGTCGGTGTAAAACACATAATCTGCTTTCTGCACTGATTTAGGTTCTCAAATCCGGACTTGTGTGGTCTGCGTTTCTTTTCATTCCACGAAATGCTCTAGTCCGTGTATCTCGGGAAGCTGATGAGAGTGCGACGCAACTAACGTTTCTTGCAAGGTATGGAGATGTAACTGGTAACTATCCCAATTCATTTTTAAGAAGATGACAAGGGACTAAAATCTTTTCGTGCGACATTAGTGTTTTAAAGTTTCATCACTTCCTACTTTAGTTGTAAAAAAATTCTTCGCCGTCCGATATTGGTGAAGGAGAAAAAGTTCTTGTGAAGGTACATCGTTTGGTATCATTATATCAGTTATATTTCAACAACAAAGAGGAAAATTACCCAAACGTAATATGTCCTGAGTGACAAAAGAAATGGAGCAGCCAGGGTGGGAGAGGAGGAGGAATTATAATGGAATTTCAGGGTGGGGAGGGCATGGGAAGTTATTTCAGTGGTTACGAAATCGAATCAGATTTACAAAAAACTTGGCAGTATGGCCACACTCATCACTATGACGTCACACACCATCTGTCCTGGAAACACGCACTGATTCGGTTGGGGAGGGTGTCAAGCTCGCCCATAAGTGTTGTAACAGATCCTTGATATCCATCTACCATTTGTGGACGAGCACCGTCCTGCAGAAAAATGTCCACACGATACTATACATGACTGGTAACATACGAGAACACCGGATGTCGGTAACGTAAAGCTGTACCGTCAGACGTTCCCTCAATCGTTATCAGTCGTGTCCTGAAGTCATATCCGATGGCTCCCCACAAAATGACGCTAGGAATAACGCTTCCGAAACATTGGAGGAATGAGACCTCTCCAGAGTTCGGCGCCAAACTCACCGTCAATGGTCTTCCTAGGAAGTGCTGAACCATAGTTCGTCGCTGAACAGCGCACTGCCATCCATGAGCAGTCCACGATTTCCGGTCACGGTGCTACTCCAAACGGAGCCGTTCGTGTTGTGGTCTCACCGGCAACCTAAATGAGGAGCGGTACTACCCTAGTCCGGATGTTTCTAGTCTCCGACCAGTGGGGAGGGATGACACACAACGTTGTAGAGAGTCCACGATTTGCTCTCGGATGGCTGGCGCAGATGTGAAGGAGCTACGGTGTGCACAATGCGACGATACTCCCCTGTAGTGATCAGACGTGTTCGACCGAAACGTTGAGGACAATTATACCTGCCCTCACTTTACCATCCAGTCCAACAACCGAATGCCCCACGGATGTAGATATTGCAGGATTAGACCAGTCGACCAAACACAGATCCATGGTGAGACCCCCTTTAAACTCTTTTTATTTAACAAATAAATTCGCCAAACAGCAGTACAATTGAGAAGATATTTTCGCTAGCACTTTCGGCAGTTCATTGTATCATCTTCATGCACCTCTCAAAAATAATCGATATTGGCGTACTGGAGCCATATGTTTCTGGATGTGGTGAATTCGTACTTCAAGTGCTTCCTTCGCAGACTTGACTGCAAATGTGATGCATATGGGGCGTGGAGATGGCACGATGAATTACCGAAATTGGTGGCGAAAATAAAACAACTTCTCAATTGCATCGCTATTTGGCGAATTTCATTGTTGAATATTTTACCAGCGGCTGTCCTATGTCCACAATGGATCAACAGAGACCTTTTGAACTGTAATGTGCTCATAATGCTGTCTCACCCGAGAACGCGGCATCTCCGTATCCTTCACAGTGACCACTCAACGTCTGACGCTGTGTGTGCCCCTTATATACCGTATCAGGCTTGGTAAGAACATTAAACACGAACAGCACTAATACACTCTGTTGACCGCTCTACCTGTCACAGAGAACTGCAGCTCTAATAATTTACGTATCCACCTATGGTGTGGATTGTGCGAAATGACATTGGTATCCGACCATGCTTTTTGGAGCTTCACTTTTTTTATTAAGTGCTATATTATCGCCTGGTTCTTTGAATATGACGGTTCACTCAACTTAGATACAACATAGTTCTTTTGGATTTACTTTAGTCACTAAGTCAATGCTTTGACAACAATGATCTGTCAAAACTAGGTACGAGATTCTTGGAATCGGAAATATACTGTTAATATCACTGTGGCAATTTAAACAACTAAACTAGGTATTCCTTTACGTTTTAGTGGATCTCCCGCTCCGAACCCACAGCCGCCCATCATGAGGACTCAGTAAAATTGCAGCAATAGCAGATAAAGTGAGAGGGCCAATCAAAGAATATGCTGCTCTCGTAACAGATCACAACGTGGTAATGTGCTCGCTTTTGGGTAAATTTGCCACTTTCATTTTTACCCTATTCGAAAAAGAAACAAAGGAGAAACGGCAGGTCCCTTACACAACGAATTGCAAACACCTCTTCAGTCTACGAAACATACGATGTAAGGACCAGATTTGACTTGGAGTATGCCTCCAGTACTGATTATATTTGTCTAGCGTACCGTATTAAGAGCAATAGAGAGCTACACTGGCTATGCACCATTTAATGACAGAACTGCAAGGCTATTCATAGCCCCGAGGGTTTCGGAAGACGACTGAATGAAAACAGCAGGTCATTCAGAAAGTAGACTCATATCAGTGAATAGAGCATATCTCCGGTTTGTTAATTTACATTACAGATGGTCAAAATGGACATATGTGTGATGCGCAAATGTTAATACGTGCATGGAATTCTCTGAAGTCGCTGAATGTGGGCCGATGATTTGTCTACAAGTTCTGAAACGCCAGCCCCATACTACATGTAAGCCACATAGAGAGCTCCTCCATCCACTGATATGCGTCATTTCTCCGTGTATCTTGTAGCATTCAATGATATCAGATCGTAGTTTTTCGTCATATCCTTGTATGAACCGTTCTCCAATTACTTGTCCCGTCGAATACGGGTAAAATCTCGAGCTTTCGACGAAATCCTCCATTGCCTTTGTCGGGAACTACTAGGTTTCTCCAGTTATATGGCAATATGTTTCATAACGCTAATTTACTTGTAAGGGAACTGAAAAACATTCCTTATTTTCAATTATCTCAATACTTCCTCCTTAGACGTTAAAAATAAGATGTTACTGAATTTTCGGAAGTGTTTAAGGTATCGAAATTCTGTTTTTCACCCAGTTGTATTGTGAGAAAGCTCTCACTAATGGACTCATTTCGTAGCTGTAAAAATTACAGAGCTGTCAGTATCAGCTTCGTTTATTCATATGGAACTAGTGTAATATCTGCTGCTAGTTTCATAATTTTAAGAGGGACGAATTGAAAGGCGTTTCATTCTTCGAAATTCTTTACAACAGTCTGTTCATGATTATTTTAGGACTGACAGATACGACCTAAGTAACATCGGTTAAAGCATTCTGTCACTCCCACGAGACCCGTGGCCGCAGGAAGTACCCCAAGTTGTCAAACCTTCATCCCCACCACCACACCGCTTCCTCTTGCTGTGTGCTTCAGTTTCAGGCTGACCGCTATGCTGTGTGAACGTAGCACCCTTTCATTTTCTTTGTTTCCGTTTTCATTATTATTTGTTTTTACTGCTATCTGTTTTGTGGTACTCTGCAATGAAACAAGAAATTAGTCTACAGCTATGAGTGGAAAAGTTCTACATCGTTCTTTTGGCCAGGGGATTGCCGTACAAGGTCAACTGAGAGAAGCGGTTTACACGTTAAGTGCCTATCTTGAAACTGAAAAAGTTAATGGTGGCGTGCTGCTCTTCGTTAACAAGGTAATCTATAGACATTTTGTAGCTTCGAATACAAACAAAGACAAATGTACATTGTAGGCTTTCACGACAGACGTCTTCTTCAGTTAAAACATCCGGGCTGAGAGGCCGTGGTTGTTGTACAGAACTTTTGTCATTTCGTCTCCAATTGCGGGAGATCGTCCAGGGTAAAACGGCTGTTACTGCCAGGAAGGCTTTAGAGGCACCCGCATTTATAGAGAGCATAGAGGACATCACCGTACATCATGTAATGCCGACTGTCTACCTCGGGATGATGTCATCATTCACGGTTAAAAATAATCGACTGTCATTCTGTTGGCGCAAAGTCGACAGCATAGTTTATCTAACTTAAAACCTTCTTCTTTTCTACTAAAATTATTGTGGTGTTTATGAATTTCTATTGCTTCTCTATACACGCGTGGACGATAATGCGATGTCCTCGGTAAAACGTTCGTGTCACTGAATTTTATTTCGTGGTTCTCATCTCTAAAAACACATTCAGCTACTGTCGAATTTTCGGCAAGCCCCAGACGACAGTTGCTTTTCAGCTTGGCTACGCGGGTGTTGACACTTCTTATCGTGGTTCCAATGGACACGTATCCCCAATGGACACGTATCCGCATCTGCATATAATTTTATACGCCACAATTGTTGCTAGGGAGTGCCGTGTATCTTTTGTTATTCTTAAAAATTGATTAACCTTCTTGGTGGATCTACAGTTCATTATGACCCAATACTTGGCAGAAACATTCCCGATACTACCTGTAAATTTATTAATGAACACGAGAAAACCTTTTCAAGATGGCGGCCATCGTCGTACAGTACTTGTGGCTTCTCCTCGTCTTTGGTGAAGTGCTCGAGCGTCTGCTTACTAGTATATCCGTTTTTGTTGAAGGCCGATCGTAAATGATTTAATTCATCCTGTAAATAAACCAGGTCTCAGATTTTGTTGCCTACGTCCAACAAGATTTTAATGACAACTCTTTTTTGTCTAGGATGATGGTTTGATTCCTTGTGGAGGTATCGACCAGTGTGTGTGTCCTTTCTGTATATCTCATGGTTCAGTGTCCGATCCACCCGTTTAGCTACAGATATATCCAAAAAATTAAGTTGACCTTAGCTCCCTTTCTCCATTGTAAACTGTATCTTTGCGTTAGTACCACTGGGATGCACCGAGAAGACATCCAGCTGCTTTTCACCCTAAGTCTACTCTACAAAGGTGTCGTACACATAGCGGTACCACTTAGCTGGTCTTTTATTGGCCGTCTGCAGTGCCCACTATTCGAATAACTCCACAAATGTATTGGTGACATCTGGACGAAGAGAGCTGTCCATACGCACCCTGTCGATTTGCTTCTAAAATTCATTGTTTTACTGCTTATAAGTTGTGGTAAGGAAGCGTCTAAATAAAGCCACTATGATAGTCGGAAAAATATCTGCTATTTATGGAATAGCTTCGTTAACAGGAACCAGTCGGACGAGGTCGTACAAGAGTCGGATCCGACAGTGGTCGACCGTTTCTAAGAAACAGGAGTTGATCGTATCGTCTTCCAGTGGGACAAATGTCTCAACGCTTGTGCTGGTTACTTTTGAATGGAACCACTCTATAGTCCCGTTGTGGAGGATATTCGGTTTTCGTTTGACTGCCCCTTATATAAGCATTGAGATTTAGGCAAGTGATTAGTGAGGTGTTGGTGTCTTTCCGATGTGCGTGTAGTAAACGTGGGTACGTGAACTGCGATGAAGTTATTGTCAGATGCGTCCAAACAGATCTAACAGGCTGTTAATATTTTTTTGGCTGCCGAAGGACAAACACAGGGAGGCTCCATATGAAAATCAAGAATATGTATGTGGTCGCATGTATATCGAGCCGCCGTTGTGGAACGGTGCGCCAAGGGATGCTGCCGCTTCTTGATAACTGAAGTCCCCACGTCGCAAAGCTGTAAATTCGTCACGCAGAAGTTACGCCAACCCAAGCGCGAGACACTAAATACTCCCCATAGTCCAGATCTCTCCCCACGCGATTATGACGCCCTTCAAAAAAGGCCACAAGGGATCGACGATTCCTGCCAGACGAGGACGTCTAGCTTGCAGTTAAGAAATTTTTCACGAAGCAGGCCACGGTGTTTTATCAAAGGGGTACCTTCAACCTCGTGCGTTGGTGGGATGAGTGCCTCAATGTCTTCCTTGCACGCTGTGTGTTTCTTTAAAGGACACGGGAGCGAGGAACGCGTGTGATTCATGAACAGGAAATTCAGGTATTAATTTATTCTACATGTAATATCAAATACTAAAAATAATAAATAACGTTTTTGCTGTATTTGCGGCGTCAGTCGTTTGAATGCAGCGATATGTACCGATACAAGAGATTTATAAGTCTGTCACTCTTCGATACAATGTCTGTTCAGGAGACGTCGACCCCTGACGACTATGGAAGTCTGTAAATATTATTCAACTGGCAAACACACGAAATGGGCTCGGTCCATGAATACTCGAGCTTTAGTACACTCGCCGCTGGAGCTACAAAGAAGGGATGCTCGCATCTCATTGGCAGCTGCGTAATCGTTTGTGGCAGCGCCCTCGTCCTGCGGTGGCTGCTGTCGTCCTGTAACCGGCGGAGCACGTATATAAAAGTCCGGCCGACCGGATGGCGGCCGATACTGCAGCTCACTTACCAATTCTGGACTGCGCAACCTTCGAACGGAAACTTTTTGATCGCCTCTTACGCCTGACGCTTGAGCGGACCATTGTGTGTAAATTTTAACTGAAATTATCTCGTGTTAGAGAATTTTGACGGAGTTCAGTTTTGGAGTAGATGTTATTTCGTGTGTTCTTAGGCTTGAGTTCACATAATGTGATCGAACTCTCAATAACAAAAAAGTTTCCCGCGTGTCAAAATTCACCAGAAAATGCATTTTCGTAAACTTTCCGTGTACTGTCTTTATAACTCGTTGCTGTGAATAAAACTAAAATGAAAACATAGTAACACGCAGATGACACTTCCGTATTTGTACAAGGACTAGTTTTCCTCTGGAACCGAGCGACCGCTACGGTCGCAGGTTCGAATCCTGCCTCGGGCATGGACGTGTGTGATGTCCTTAGGTTAGTTAGGTTTAATTAGTTCTAAGTTCTAGGCGACTGATGACCTCCGAAATTAAGTCGCATAGTGCTCAGAGCCATTTCAACCATTTTTTAACTAGTTTTCCTGTTCGAGTAGGAGGCATGTAACATAAAGCTGGCCACACACGTAACTGCATGTTTACAAGCAAGCTTGCCCAACCATGCTTCCCCAAATATACTCCATCGTGTGTAAAATAATTTGCACAAACATCAGGACCGCACAAGCATCTTGAAACTTGATCCAGTTTCGATAATACATGCTTTTGCGTGTGTTCAAGCATGGGCATGCTTGAGGTTGTGTACCGAGAACATTCGTCAGCAACTTGATTTAATTTGTATTTGGTCCTGTTAAATTACATTCAGTACTAAAATTGTACCCAATCTAGGGGAAGTCAAAAACTACAAAGTTAAATAGAGAAAATGAGAGGAAAAACAGCAATACTGTGAGACATTTTCCGTACCGTGTCTACCGACAATAGCAATGTGGGAATAATACACTCATGTTCAGAAAAACAGAACACCTTGAACGACAAGAGATAGGACGTTCATATTCACAGGACATGTACATCTGTGTCACCACCCCCCGAGAAGATCAACACCTCATCGAAATGCATTCCAGGAGATATCTGCATCCTCCTCGACTCTGCTGCAACAATGAAACACATCATACGCTCTCAGGGGTGGGAGTCCATCGCCGTTTATTACGGTATGGGTTACGTGCGCGTCGCCCACTTCTCTGCCTACCTTTCACCAACGTGCAGGAACGTGCTAGATGGCAATGGTACGTGTAACGACGTGACTGACGACAGGAATGTCATCAAATAGTGTTTTCCGACGAATCCAGGTTCTGTTTATTTGAAAATTATGGCCACATTTTGGTTCGCCGCAGGCAGGGGAAGCGGCAGCATTTGGTTAAGACATACAGCGCCAACTCAAGGTCTTATGGTGTCGAGTTGGTACAACCACAAACCACAGTTGGTGCGTCTCCAGGGCGCTGCGACCAGTGTGACCTACGGGAATGACAGCCTGCGATCCGTAGCCATACCATTTCTGCACAACACTCCAGACGGTATTCTCCAGCAAGACAATGCACGACCACATGTTGCTGCACGAACACGTCCCCTCTCGGTGTCACAGCATGTCAGACTTTTGCCCTGGGCCACCAGATCACAAGACTTGTCACCAATCGAAACAGTGTGGTATATGGTGCAACGAGACGGGCAGCTCTGTGGCCCAGTGCCAACTTTGGAACCAGATGACTGCAGCGTAGATCGCTACACCACGCGAGGCAATTCGCGCCTTACACGCGCCAGTGTCATCACGCATCGACCAAGTTATCAGGGCCCGTTGCGGACCCTGTGTTACACGGCAACAGGACACGTGCTGAACCGAGGAGACTGAAGTGCTAATCATTTCTGCAGAACGCACTAATGTACTTGTTCCTCTGAAAACGAATGTGATAATTTCTAGTCGATTAAGCTGTTCTATTTCTTTTTTTTCTGAACATTAGAGTATTTTCGTTTCGTTAACAATTGTTTATTCCACATATCACGTGTCCTATTTTCCTTTTTCTTAACACAAATAAAGAGATTGCCGAAACCAGCGCATCGTCATCTGAGCTCGACATTTTCTGGTAAACAAACTGCTGCTTGTACACGTAGGCTTGTGCCGTTCGGAGGCGAGAGGAATTCGTGCAAGCTTGTACCTTCAGACTACGCGTGTGTTCTGTGCGAGACGTGGGAATTCTGCTCCACGCTTCCACGTGTTCCTGCCAAACTGTCAGCCTTAGTGTAAGTTTGAGCAGACTATAAAGTTTCATTGCAATTACAAATTTAGACTTTAGGATTTATCTAGTATAAGGGGGGTTAGGACGTCAAACGGGCCGACTTGGAGCAGTAGAGGCACCACAGGACATTTTAATCTCCACTGTCTATACTTTTACAAATAAATTTATAAAACTTTAACAGCATGACCAGAAAGGATTCAGAATTCATACTCATAGCAGTGGAAGCTCAAAAACGTAACAAAACACTTTTTTTCATGTGAAATTTCATCATTTTTTCACTTACTACTGGCTGCATTTGTTGCTATAGGTACACTTTTCTTCCTAAGTAACAGAGATTCTTCTATGACTTTTGCACAGCGTACAAACCATAGTTACAGGTGAATGAAACTCTAGAAGTTATTTAATTTATGAAAAACTGAATGGTTACATTTTAAACTTCATGTTTAAAAAAAACTCAAGTTTTATAGTTAATTATCTCAATTTTTCCACAGTTTTTTAATAGATTTGGAAAATGCTAGAGTTTCATACACCTGTAACTACTGTTTGTATGCTATGAAAAATTCATCGAAGAATCTCTCTTACTTAGGAAGAAAAGTGTACCTATAGCAACAAATGCAGCCAGTAATAAGTGAAAAAAATGATGAAATTTCACATGTAAAAGAGGTATTTTGCTACGTTTTTGAACTTCCACTGCGATGAGTGTGAGTCCTCAATCCTTCCTGGTCATGATGACGAAGTTTTATGAATTTATTTGTAAAAGTATAGACAGTAGAAATTGATATGTCCTGTGGTGAGTCTCCTGCTGCAAGTCGGCCCGTTTGACGCCCAACCACCCCTAAGGATGAAACAGATTGCTTTCTCATGCCGTAGTTCGTACCTAGGTAAGGAAATACACTGATACGCCAAATCACTATGACCACCTGCTTAACAGCTTATATATACGTCCTTGGTACGAAATACACCACTGATTCTGCATATTAGTGATCTGACAGTTTTTTGGTAGGTTTGTGGAGGTATGTGGCATTCGATCTCTACGCACAGGTCATGTAATTTGCGCAAATAATGGGCCTCTGATTTGCGTACGCCGCTGTGATGGCTCTCGATAGCGACTCAGATGGGTTACATAGGATTTACATCAGCCGAATTTGGTCGCCGAGATGAAAGATGACTTCGCCCTTGGGGAAGACATCAAGCATGAGGGGATGGTTCACAACTGTGAATGTATCTTCGATTCCTACCATACCTCCCATGCCATCGTAGGAGAATGTCTCCCATAGGACAATACTACTCCCAGATTGGATACAAGGGTAGAGAACTGTTTATAAGATATGAGAAAGGGGAGCTGGCGGTCAGTGCGAAGGAGAACTGTCGGATTTTTGCAGAGCACTTTCACGACCTGCTGAACTGTGAACCACCTGAAGAAGAGCTGTAACTGGGGACTGACACAGGAGAGAGCCACGCCCTCCAACCAGGGATGAAGTCGCACATGCCATAAGCGATCTGAAGTATAATAAGGCAACTGGAGAAGATGGTATAGCAGCCGAGATGATAAAGTGAGACGGAAGAAGACGCAAAGACACAACTCGACAACTTAAGTAAGGTAGACAGAAAGGTGGGACTGAGGATCGCCTAAAACAAGACAAAGACATTAAACACCACTGCAAACGGGGAAACACCGGAAGGCACTGTGCAAATGGTGGACAAATTTAAATACCTGGGAGAATTTATAACAGGAAGGCACAGGAGCAAGGAGGGAATAACAGAGAGGATAAAGAAGATGAGGTCAGCCTTCTGCATGACGAGAGAGGTATACAATAAAAAGAAAATATCCACAGAGGCAAAGATAAGCCACTACAAGGCAACAGTGAGGAATGCAGTATTATATGCTGCTGAGACGATGACACTAGGAATAAATGGGGCAGAGCAACTAGAGAAAGAAGAGAGGAAAATACTGAGAAAAATACTATGTCCCAAAAGAGGTGTAGAGAGGTGGATGCGAAGACATAGGGAAGAATTGTACCGGAACATGAGAACAATATCCGGGGAAATCAGACTGGTTTGCTGGGCATGTAGTTAGGATGAGTATGGACAGAATGACGAAGAGAGTGTGGGAAACAACAGGGAGGACAAGGGGAAAGACAGGAACCAAGTGGGTTGTTGAACTTCGGAAGGACTGGTTGGAATTGGGGATCAAGGTCGAAGGAAAGTAAAATTGGAGGAACAAATATACACCAACAAATATGCCAGAGGTCAATGGCAGAGAAGAATACAGGAAAAGATTAGAATATCACCAGTGGAGCCGCCAGGAGAAACGGAGACTGAAGATCTCGGAAGAAGAGCGGGAGAGGAGAAGAGAAAGAATGAAGAGGTTCTGGGAGAAGAAGAGGAAAATGCAGTCCACGAAGGGGCTACCCGTGGTCCTAGAGAGACCGTAACGCAAGAAGAAGAAGAAGAAGAAGAAGAAGAATACTCCCACCAGCCTGCGTCTGAGGCGCGCTGATCGTTTCTAGCCGACGTTCATCTCGATGACGGCGTTTGTGGAGACGACCGTAGACCTAGAGTAGCAAAAATGTCATTCAACCGAAGAGCCGACACGTCACCAAGGAGCGACTATCAAATCCCGTTGGTCCCGTGTCGACTGCAATCGTAACTGACGATGTCTTTGGATCAACGTGTGAACACGTAGGGGTGGTCTGCAGCGGAGCTCCATGTTCAACAATGCACTATGAACGGTGTACTATTTCCGCAGTGATGCCACAGATTACCATCTATCATACTTTACAGAGCAGACAAACCTATGAACCCCACGTTCTGTGAAGAGTCGTGGACGTTCAAACATTTAGCCCTATTGGCAGTTCCACTGTTCTTCTACCTCTTTCTGTAGATGCTCAAAACAGTAGCACGTGAACATTGGACCAGCTTCTCCATTTTCCAGATACCTGTTCGCAGGCTCTGTGTAATAATAATGTGCGCTTTGTCAGAATCGCTTATCCCTATGGATATCCCCAGTTGCAGCCCTTGTCTTCGCTAGGGTGGTTCCCTATACGTGTCTGCTCCCATCAAATACTATTGCTACCTCTTCATGTGCCGACAACGCCACCAGGCGGCATCCAACGTCTAGATCGGCAGTGGTCGTAATGAAAATTTCCACTCTACAGCGGAGTGTGCGCTGTTATGAAGCTTCCTGGCAGATTAAAACTGTGTGCCGGACCGAGACTCGAACCCGGGACCTTTGCCTTTCGCGGACAAGTGCTCTACCATCTGAGCTGTGAGGACGGGCGTGAGTCGTACTTGGGTATCTCAGATGGTAGAGCACTTGCTCGCTGAAGGCAAAGGTCCCGAGTTCGAGTCTCGGTCCGTTTTAATTTGCCAGGAAGTTTCAGTAGTCATAATGTTTTGGCTTATCATTGTACGTCACGTCGGATGAGGTGAGTTGTGATGGGCATTTTTTCAACCAACCAGCACGCGACACGCTTGAATAACACATATGCAATGTAAGCTACAGATACTGTCTGCCTCTCGTATCGGTACCACCCCGATGCAGCACATTGTCCTCTCCTTATCTGGCGTGAGTTATTTCCTTATTTGGCTGTAAAATCATCAGGTACCATATAAGTCAGCTATCGGTTTCGTTGTCAAAACACATAAAGCCTGAATATTATTATTAACCCAAAAGCTATAACGTTTAACCGAAAAGCTATAATGTTTTGAACAACGAAACTTCGTTGAAATCGTGTCTTTTAGACGTGCAATATGAGCTGCAGAAATTACTGTAATTCCATTTCTAAAAGCGAAATAGATATCGATATCTCTATAATTAATATACACTCCTGGAAATGGAAAAAAGAACACATTGACACCGGTGTGTCAGACCCACCATACTTGCTCCGGACACTGCGAGAGGGCTGTACAAGCAATGATCACACGCACGGCACAGCGGACACACCAGGAACCGCGGTGTTGGCCGTCGAATGGCGCTAGCTGCGCAGCATTTGTGCACCGCCGCCGTCAGTGTCAGCCAGTTTGCCGTGGCATACGGAGCTCCATCGCAGTCTTTAACACTGGTAGCATGCCGCGACAGCGTGGACGTGAACCGTATGTGCAGTTGACGGACTTTGAGCGAGGGCGTATAGTGGGCATGCGGGAGGCCGGGTGGACGTACCGCCGAATTGCTCAACACGTGGGGCGTGAGGTCTCCACAGTACATCGATGTTGTCGCCAGTGGTCGGCGGAAGGTGCACGTGCCCGTCGACCTGGGACCGGACCGCAGCGACGCACGGATGCACGCCAAGACCGTAGGATCCTACGCAGTGCCGTAGGGGACCGCACCGCCACTTCCCAGCAAATTAGGGACACTGTTGCTCCTGGGGTATCGGCGAGGACCATTCGCAACCGTCTCCATGAAGCTGGGCTACGGTCCCGCACACCGTTAGGCCGTCTTCCGCTCACGCCCCAACATCGTGCAGCCCGCCTCCAGTGGTGTCGCAACAGGCGTGAATGGAGGGACGAATGGAGACGTGTCGTCTTCAGCGATGAGAGTCGCTTCTGCCTTGGTGCCAATGATGGTCGTATGCGTGTTTGGCGCCGTGCAGGTGAGCGCCACAATCAGGACTCCATACGACCGAGGCACACAGGGCCAACACCCGGCATCATGGTGTGGGGAGCGATCTCCTACACTGGCCGTACACCACTGGTGATCGTCGAGGGGACACTGAATAGTGCACGGTACATCCAAACCGTCATCGAACCCATCGTTCTACCATTCCTAGACCGGCAAGGGAACTTGCTGTTCCAACAGGACAATGCACGTCCGCATGTATCCCGTGCCACCCAACGTGCTCTAGAAGGTGTAAGTCAACTACCCTGGCCAGCAAGATCTCCGGATCTGTCCCCCATTGAGCGTGTTTGGGACTGAATGAAGCGTCGTCTCACGCGGTCTGCACGTCCAGCACGAACGCTGGTCCAACTGAGGCGCCAGGTGGAAATGGCATGGCAAGCCGTTCCACAGGACTACATCCAGCATCTCTACGATCGTCTCCATGGGAGAATAGCAGGCTGCATTGCTGCGAAAGGTGGATATACACTGTACTAGTGCCGACATTGTGCATGCTCTGTTGCCTGTGTCTATGTGCCTGTGGTTCTGTCAGTGTGATCATGTGATGTATCTGACCCCAGGAATGTGTCAATAAAGTTTCCCCTTCCTGGGACAATGAATTCACGGTGTTCTTATTTCAATTTCCAGGAGTGTAGTTATGAAAATAGAATACATTTAGTAAGAAGTGTTGGAAAAATTCAATAGTGTGAAAACACATTACGATTTTTTAAACTATTCCGCAGAACTGAGCCACACTGTATATCCATTATCGGGGGTAGTATAATCTTTCGTTCGTAAAAAGTTGGGTAAAATATAAAACAATCGAAAACTCTAAAAAATTATTGCAAGTCAGCATGGCAAACAATAATTTGAGATTTATATGCTGGTCACCTATTTCTGACTTGAATTAACGTTACGTCAGACTAAAAAAAAGAACTTTTGTTGGATTTGAGTCCGCAGCTGCGATGAAATATTTAAATGATTTGATACGGCTCGCATCTGTTACTTTCTCTTTATTCTTTGCACTAATGTACAATTTCGGTCTTTCACCATTTTCAACTATCCTCTTAAAATGAGGCGGCACAAATTCAGTGCATTAACAATCGATTAAAAGTTGCACATAGTGCAAAATCAGATTTCAAAATATGCTAGGATTAATAAGACTTCTATACAAAAATTTACCTTTGGTATGCTATGCGACGCTAGTCTTTCTTTTTCTTAACCGTTATTTTATTTTCTCAGAAAGGGAACGGCAGGCAGAGGATTAAACAGCTCTTCAGCCAAAGATGTGAGTAACGCAACTTGGAAATATATTATAATATAAAATTTAAAAAAAAAAAAACAGATTACCGTGAATGGAAGTTGTTTCAAAAAACAAGTCGGCGCACTATATTGAAGATTTGTAAAGTTTATAGATGATTTTATGTTACAGTTAAAATATAATAACCGATAATATGAGTAATGCTATGGAATAATAGTGATGCTTATGATGCATGAAAATGATCATGGTCATGACGCAGGTAGAATGATGTGTATGACTGTGGAACTGCAGGCAGCAACTAGAGGTGAACAAGTTGTAGGAAGTGGTAGGAAATAAATTGGATGGTGTGAGATGGTGCGTTGTGACTAGCTTTGGAAAGAGGGGTTTCTATCTGGACGAATTTCATCGTCGGGGAGTGGGAGACACAAGTCTCTGCGCATGTTATTTTCGATTGGTGTCCTCTGTCGTTGTACATGTGAGTGCAAGTGTCATAGTTGTCATAAAACCATTATCTCAGCACAGTTGGTTTTATTTTATTATATTGCTCTAAAAGTAACCATTTATTGCATTTTATTGTCCTCGATCAGTAAATTATACACACTGGTCAGGTTATTAACCTACTTCATCACTCCTGGTTCTACATGAAGCAAGTTGACGAATGCAGATACCTGTGTGCGTCATCTCTGTATGTCGAGTACGTCATCTCTGTACGTCTATTTGTGTACTTTAGCATAAGATCGTTGTAACACTTTGGTAATACCAAGTCAACATTAATCAGTGTGCGTCGATAAGGTCTAGATTGAGTGCATTGGTACGTAGAAGTATATCTAGTTTTAAAAATGTGACGTGCACCCGTATTAACTTTGCTAGTGGCACTGATTTTATGACCACGACGTCATTTGCACTCACATGCGCGAGGCGAATCAACGCCATTCAAAAACAACATCTACAAAGACTAGGGCGTAATGTACCGTCGTTGAATTTAAGTATAGTAATCTCTCAATAATCCTAGTACATTTTATCAGATGTTTCTGTACTGTGTTTAACTATTAATCGAGTGTTAATGCATTGAGTTTACGTTGGCACTGTTATACAGGATATTTCATAATGGTCTAAGACTAAAATTATTCAATAGAACAACTAAAAAGAAAAAAATTGGCAGCTGTAGGCTGTATCAAATAATTTAAACAAGTTGAACTTAGATTCTACAGTGCCCATTTCGTCTCCACAAGAGGTCGAAGCCAGACAAGAGCACGTTTACGAGGTTGATGTTCGACTTATCATCATCAAGGGACAGTGTTAGGGAATACTAACGGGCTACTTTTGGACCGAAGCAGTTCTGGTAGATATTTGGAGTACCAATAAAATGGAACACACATGCTGCAGAAGAGTACCGAAAAAGGTGTAGGAAGAAAGCAGACTGGCACAAGACAAGAAAGTTCTTTCCAAAGATAAATTTATTCGGATGAAAGGTAGAAATGAGACCAAAATAGTAAAATTTGACCTATGCTCATCAACCTTCTGAAACTTGATCTACTGGAAAAATGGAAAAGGAAAACGCGCAAACAAGTGTAATATGATATAGATAGGGACCGTCTTTTATACTTGGAGATATTTTCATTTGCCACGAACGGGCTCCTCTGATACTCGCATGTTTCTCAGCCTATGGTGGGTGCTTTGAGAACATTTTAATTACTGTTTACATTTCAGAAACATTCTAAAGAACGGAATAGGTAGAACAAATGGCAATCCAACGGTGAAAATGTGACGTAGCTCCGTTATACGAGCGTCCTTTGAATTTAAGCAATCATCTGTCCATAATGTCTTCCGAAATGAGCCAGTCCATTAGCGAGCAAGTAAAAGGTGTGTTGTGACACACGAAAAATGAATATTTTACACAGTCAAAGCTTGTAAACCAATAAAAAGTAATGGAGGTAAACAATAACCAGTGATGATCTGCAATAAAAATATGCATGCGAACACTGCATCACCACCGGACTGCCTGTATAAAACACAGTCATCCCGAGCTGTGGGAACACGTGTAATTACACTAAATTACGTTACGACCCGTACTGTATGCACCGAAGTGGATTCCTGCGAATATTAACAGCAAATGCTATTGACTTGGAGTGTTGTATGGATAATTAATCAAACAAGCACGTAATTCGAAACTGAATGCACGCCGAAATGTGTAGGGCGATTATACCTCTGAATTCTGAACCACCGTCGGAGTTATTAGTTCATTTAGTTATTGAAGTCATTTTGCTGATGCAGCATAACGGAAACGAAAAATACAATGCATTTTACTTTCGCCTGTGAGAAATAATTACGACAGGCCAGAGATTTCCTTCAGTGCAGTCAGTGTTGTAAAAACGCAGCTATGTATATAAAGCAGCACTTGTTTGCATTTTTTTTTTTTTGCCATACCTCGTTTGTCTAAGAGCATGCCATACCGTTTTGTAGTGAAACAAGAACCTCCTTAATTAACCTTCCAACAAGCAATTACCATTTTCATGCAAAATTTAACAACATTTCATTCAGCTGTAGAATAAAAACGAGTTCTGGTGGATAGCCTTAACTAAACTGGAAGAACCTTGAATCTTCCTTAGCGAAGAAAGTAAAAAATGTGCCATACGTAATTCAGGATAATTTTCTCTTAAGCTAACTGTTCATAGAATATAACAGCTAATGTGTACTACAATGTTAATTAACGTTCATCAACACAAACAGGGAAGTTACCACTATCCATTATGATGGATAATGAGGATATGCGAGTATGTACACTGATGAGCCAAAGAAACTACTTCACCGGCCTAATATCGTGTAGGTCCCCGGCGAGCACGCAGAAATGCCACAACATGACGTGGCGTGGACTCGACTAATGTCTGAAGCAGTGTTGGACGGAAATGATACAATGAGTCTATAACACTGCAACAGCATTTGCGTACCTTATTCAATCAAATATCAAGTTTGGCTTAGTACGTACGATTCTCCAACAGAACAATTGGTCCTGTCACGGAAAAGCCACGTATAAAACTCCTGTCCGCTACTACTATACCATAACCTTAAAGTTGAAGGCAGGTCGTTAAATAAAACTATCTTGTTAAAGCAATTATGGTACAACGCAACACAGCAGTGTTACCCTCTGAGAGGAATTTTGTTATGTTGACCGTGATGTACCTAACGGAGGTGGCTTATCGGAAGTGAAAGTCAGAATTACGTAAACATTTAAACAGTAACAAATAATATTTTACCTAGCTACACTGTTTAAAGAGTAAGGAAAACGGTCGCCAGCCTAATTAGGCAAGAGAATGATTAACATTCTTGTTAATGAAGTTAGGTATGCGTAACTTTAACGGACAAACACAACCTAGACTTGGCCACACGCGAGTGCAATGCACTCTGAAACATACATATGTTTACGGTAAGATTGAAGCTAACAGCTAGAGCGGCACAAACTATTTGCAAAAATATAACGGATACCGAAACACACTATTACTTTCAGGGCTTATTCAAACTGAATGGTCTTTATAACATTACTATTAATATTCACTGTAAGATCATAAAATGGACGTAAGTTCAGTATTACTTTTCACGCATTTTTCTAGCTGACATAAAATTTTAAATATAATGCATCGCTAAATTATGAGCTGATCACAGGTTAAGTCTCTCTCAGTTAAATACATTACTATTTAAAATGAATGTTAGATGAAATTCGCTAACATGTTACTTCTCCCTGTCTTTTAAATACATAAATTATGGTTTTCATAAATAGTGGTCTTCCCGTTACTTGTTACCTAGCAATAGCACAATAGACAAACTGTGGATCCTGTTATACTATTAATATGCACTTCCAATACACAAGAGAGACAAACACTTAGCAAACGAGTATATAACCTTCCATAAATGCAATTCACGACTTTTACTACAGTGAGACACAATGTGGACAATTTGCAAGATACTGACTCACCTTCTGCGATTTACAACAGGCAGCAATGTAATCATTTACTAAGCTAAACTTTGAAAGCTTCAGTCTTAAGAACTTTTAATTTTGAAGTTGGCAACAACACTTTCATAAGCAGTTTTAATAGGAAAATTATTTTCAGTAAGCATCATTTACTTTAACTCACTCTCTTGCCACATTAACTTTAACTTTTCTTTTACTATGTTCAAGAGATTAATTAGCAAAACACTGGGCTTTAATGTTCATTCAGTAAGGACACTCGGTAATCACTTTAGTTCAAACGGAGAGGAACCTGAGAGGTGTTATGATAAGGAAAAGGTCAAGGTAGGTACATAAATTCAGTTATAAATTACCTTATATTTGAGCTCACTAAAACATCCAATAAGCTGATCCTTCACTTTACATTACTATAGTGCTCCATTATAGTGATTGCGCAATGTGGTGGCGATTGCATGTTGGTAGGTGGAATTGCAGGTAGAATTGCTGGACTCTGTCATTTCTTGGTGGCGATGATAGATACCAATTCCAGAATAATTCCAGCTATTTATCCATCCATCCGAGGCATTGGAAAGTAGCAGAAAAAGCCTCTCTCGGATCCAGCACAATATGCAATTTTTACATGGCAGTGCACACTTTGGTAGCTCGTCCCCGACTCGTAGCTCGTCCCCGACTGACTCTTGTTCCACCTTTTCTTCCTAAGCCAACCACAATTTGCGCGCGCTACACAGTACCGTTCCCGAGGGGAACCACAACAACTTTTACATACAGAATAACTAAGAACCCTAAGTGAGGATCAGCAGTTTACATAACAGCAAATAAACATTTTCAATAAAACAGAACATCTGCACTTATTGACATTTCTACCTAAAATTATTCACACAGAAATTACAATTATATACAGTAAGTTTTGTTCCCTCCAAATGGGACAAAGAATGTAAATGACAGATATACTACATTGCAAAGAATCAAATCATGACAACAAAGTTTTTACAAAGAAAGGAGTAAACAATTTTATGTTATCGATTCAAGCATATTTACAGATACTCTGTGTTATAACATTAAATAAAACAAAAGGCAAAATAAATCAGTACAGCATTAGAGTCATGGTGTTACAAGTCCTATAGGGTTGTCCATAAATCCGTATGAGTACGTTGCAAGGCATCCCCGATTTGCTCAATAATGTCCGTGTCTCGGGAGTTTGGTGGCCAGCGGAAGAGTTTAAACTCAGAAGAGTGTTCCTGCAGCTACTCTGCAGCAATTCTGGAAGCTTGGTGTGTCGCATTGTCCTGCTGGAATTGCTGATGTCCGTCGGAATGCACATTGGACATGAATGGATGCAGGTGATCACACAGGATGCTTAAGTAGTGTCACCTGTCAGGGTGGTATCTAGACGTATCAGAAATCCCATATCAATCCAACTGCACACGCCGCATACCATTACACAGCCTCCACCAGCTTGAAAAGTCCCATGCTGACAAGAAGGATCCATGGATTCATGAGGTTCTCTCCGTACCTGTACACGTCCACCCGCTCGATACAATTTAAAACGAGACTCGTCCGACTAGGCAACATGCTTCCAGTCATCAATAGTCCAATGTCGGTGCTGACGGGTCCAGGCGAGACGTAAAGCTTTGTGTCGTGCAGTCATCAAGGGTACAGGAGCGGCTCTTCGGCTCCGAAAGTACATATCGATGATGTTTCGTTGGATGGTTCGCACTCTGACACTTGCTGATGGCCAGCACTGAAATCTGCAGCAATTTGCTGAAGGGTTGCACTTCTGTCAAGTTGAACGATTCTCTTCTGTCGTCGTTGGTCCCGTTCTTGCAGGATCTTTTTCCGGCAGCACCGATGTCGGATATTTTATGTTTTTACCGGATTCCTGATATTCACGGTACACTCGTGAAATGGTAGCACGGAAAAATCCACACTTCATCGCTACCTCGGAATTGCTGTGTCCCATTGCTCGTGCGCCGACTATAACATCACGTCAAACTCACTTAAATCTTGATAACCCGCCATTGTAAAAGCAGTAACCGATCTACCAACTGCACCAGACACTTGTTGTCTTATATGGGTGTTGCTGAGCGCAGCGCCGTATTCTGTCTGTTTACATATCTCTGAATTTGAATACGCACACGTATTTCTTTGGCGCTTCAGTGTATATTCGAAGATAAGGAATGGGAACTGTGCATAGGTATATCTGAAGATGAAACGTGAAGTCTCGAAATCTGTCATGCAATAAAACCTGTAACACCATAACTACACCTGGAGACTATTCTATTTATTGTTATTTTTGCCGGCCGCGGTGGTCTCGCGGTTCTAGGCGCGCAGTCCGGAACCATGCGACTGCTACGGTCGCAGGTTCGAATCCTGCCTCGGGCATGGATGTGTGTGATGTCCTTAGGTTAGTTAGGTTTAAGTAGTTCTAAGTTCTAGGGAACTTATGACCACAGCAGTTGAGTACTATAGTGCTCAGAGCCATTTGAACCATTTGTTATTTTTGTTTCGTCTCGTTGTCACTGTAGGCTTGTAGCACAGGAAGCAAGGAGAGGACGTTGTTTGGTGACTGATACCCTCTTTCTATAACGCAATCGGCACCCTTGTATTAACATGGTTCCTTATTCATCACAACAAGAAGTCACTTAACATAGAGCCCGTCCCGCTAGCCGCGCGATCTAACGCGCCGCTACCCGAGAGGGAAAGCGTGCCGGTCCCCTCCACGAATCCACCCGGCGGATTAGTGTCGAGGTCCGGTGTGCCGGCCAGCCTGTGGATGGTTTTTAAGGCGGTTTTCCATCTGCCTCGGCGAATGAGGGCTGGTTCCCCTTAATCCATCTCAGTTACACTATATCGGCGATTGCTGCGCAAACACTGTCTCGACGTACGCGTACACCATAATTATTCTACCACGCAAACATCGAGATTACACTCGTCTGGTATGAGTGGTATAAGACATTCCTGGGGGGGGGGGGGTGAGGGGTAAGAGGGATCCACTGGGGGCCGAACCGCAAAATAACCCTGGGTTTGGTGTGGGGCGGCAGTGAGGTGGTGGACTACTGTGATCTGTTGTGGGGTTGTGAACCATTGAGGACTACGGCGGGACGAAGCCTCTCCGTCTTTTCTAGGTCCCCACTTCAATATATACATAAGACAGTCCAGGTGCAGGGGTACATGCTATTCTGTAATAGTTCGCTTTAGCCTCACTGCTGGTGAAGTACAAGTCCCGTATGTGCAGTACTCTGGTCGCTAGTCACAGGTTGACTCTGGGGTAGAGGCTGAGCGATCTGCGACTGCGACTCCCACTGGGCTGCGACTGATGAATCGACTCGTTGGCTCACACAATCTGACTGACTGGGTGCGCCTCCACTCCGTGGCGGTGATGGCCTTGGCAGCAAGGTTCTTGCGAGTGTGTCTTTGGCCTCTATCGATCTTCTCGCATCCTCTTTGCCACCTGGTGTGCTGGTGACAGCTTACGCCAGCACAGTTGTTACTGTATATGGCTACATTCTCACTTTTCACTGTGACAGATAATGAAGACACGTACATTGTACAATTGAAGGACCACTTTTCCCACACACCGTAGTTGTCTGCCATTGTGACGCAAAAGCTTGAAATTTGGCTAAAAGGTGCCAACGACCATCCTCTGTAAAGGTACACAAGCCTGGCGCCCTGCGATGTTACCCTCGGCTCGGCAACGTTGCTGACAGCATGGCGTCGACACAGGCGTGAAAATGACCGCAGCTCAAAGGTTTCGTGTGACCTGTAAGGTGGGTTAATTATGTCGCACTTGCATGAGATTTCACTGCAGTTCTGAAGCCACAGTGGATGTGTTGCACGATGGCAAGGTTGCCACACCCTCTCTTACCAACATATCCCCCCTCCTTTTGATACCTTCGCGATGGAGGTCAGAAGAGAGACACTCAGCTTTTAAATCACACTGTTTTCTTATGGGTGCCAGTGATGGATGTGCGTTGATTACGAGGAGGTCGGCTAACCACCTGCAGCCAACCTGTGTGGGTACTAGATGCAGTACACCCATACGTGGAGTGACGGCCAGGGGCGCACTATCGTGGTTATCCCACTTTACATCAGTCTAGAGATTCGACCTGCTGTGCTGCTATTCATAAACAGCTTTCCAAAAGGTGTTTTCCAACAGGATAACGCTCGCCCACATACTGCATTTGTAACGCATCATTATCTACAGAGCGTCGATATGTTGCCTTGGCCTGCTCGATCACCAGGTCTGTCTCTAATCGAGCATATATGAGACGTCATGGGACGACAACTCCAGCGTCATCCGCAAAGAGCATTAATCGTCCTTGCGGTAACCAAACTAGTTCAACAAGCATGGACTCCATAACACAAATTGACATCCGGCATCTTTACAACACAATGCATGCTTCCATTCAATACTCTGGGGGTTACACTGGTTATTAATATTCTGGCATTGCACCTTTGCAATGACATATCACGCTCTTACATTTTGCTGTGGTCTTGCAATGTTAATCTCTTAAATATATTATCTAGACAAATGTATTTCCAAAATTTCATTGCACTACATTCATTATTTTTTTAGTCTTGCAATTTCTTTCGTCAGTATATTTTCTTTCAGCACGGGGCTTACAAAATGGGATTTTGTATCAAAACGTAGCACCTTACCCGCTCAAATTTCTCTGATTTATCCTTAACTATCCCTCAGTCAGTTATACAGATCTAGAAAACCCTGATATCACGGAATAATTTAGAAATTGTGTTAAAATGGGACTTACCACAGGAACTTGGTTTTCTATCACTGGTCATTTACTTGGTTATCATCACTCAGTTCTAACATGTTCTAACAGTTCTAAAAACTCCTACTAAAATGTCCGACCCTTTTATATTGTGCTCCTCAAATTCAGAAGTTAGAATGAGAGTTCCCACCCTGCAGTACACACAGATTTTCGCGGCGTAGCTGGTACCCACGTGGGGTGTTTGCTGCCTGTCTCTAAGGTGAATTTTTGGTGTTCTAAATAGGAGCGAAATTTCTCCGTTTCAGATAAAACTGGTAATGCTTCTAACTCAGGAACGACTTCTTTTCTACATTATACAATGACCTTGTGATAGAAGCAACAACAGTTTTACCATCTTATTGCTCCTGAAGTAAAAGAGCTCCTATTCCCAAACCCCATTGTATCAGTTAGAAGGATAAATTTGACATTGAAGTCTGGTAGGGCTTAAGAAGGGTACTGACTACAACGCTTTTTCTGGGTGCCAGGAATGAGGCTTACTGTGAGGGACCCCAAAGAAATTTGCAACCTTCATAATCCAATTCGTTAAGTGGTGCTGCCTTCTCAGCAGAGGTGCTGACGATTTTTCTACAGAAATAGGCCACACCTTGTTTAACATCTTATGGAGGTAATAAACTGACTAGTCATTCTTTCCGGATCAAAAATGGTTCAAATGGCTCTGAGCACTATGGGACTCAACATCTAAGGTCATAAGTCCCCTAGAACTTAGAACTACTTAAACCTAACTAACCTAAGGACAACACACACACCCATGCCCGAGGCAGGATTCGAACCTGCGACCGTAGCAGTCGCGCGGTTCCGGACTGCGCGCCTAGAACCGCGAGACCACCGCGGCCGGCCTTTCCGGATCGATTAGATTTCTTTCCCAAGAAACTATGTGTCTAAAACCTTCATAGATGAAAAGGTAATAGCTATCTTTTGTCTGTGAATGGCCAGACCTGCCTGCCTTAACCACCTAAAAGCCTCCCAGAGATATTGCATATGCTCTTAAGTGGACTTACTGTATACCATCAAGTCGTCAATATAGTGATATAAGTATTAAAATTTAATGTCATAAAGCAAACTGCCCTGTAACTGATTTAGCACAACCGCGCCTGTAACCGAACTGAAGGGGATATGGCAGAATTAAAAAAATGTTCCATTCCATAACAAATACATTCCTCCAGTGGTATCTGATTATACGCTTTGTTAAAGTCTTGTGTGATACAGATGCAACTCCCTTAAAACATCCCAAATACACTACTGGCCATTAAAATTGCTACACCAAGAAGAAATGCAGATGATAAACGGGTATTCATTCGACAAATATATTATACTAGAACTGACATGTGATTACATTTTCACCCAATTTGGGTGCATAGATCCTGAGAAATCAGTACCCAGAACAACCACCTCTGGCCGTAATAACGGTCTTGATACGCCTGGGCAATGAGTCAAACAGAGCTTGGATGGCGTGTACAGGTACAGCTGCCCATGCAGCTTCAACACGATACCACAGTTCATCAAGAGTAGTGACGGGCGTATTGTGACGAGCCAGTTGCTCGGCCACCATTGACAAGACGTTTTCAATTGGTGAGAGATTTGGAGAATATGCTGGCCAGGGCAGCAGTCGAACATTTTCTGTATCCAGAAAAGCCCGTACAGGACCTGCTACATGCGGTCGTGCATTATTCTGCTGAAATGTAGGGTTTCGCAGGGATCGAATGAAGGGTAGAGCCACGGGTCGTAACACATCTGAAATGTAACGTCCACTGTTCAAAGTGCCGTCAATGCGAACAAGAGGTGACCGAGACGTGTAACCAATGGCACCCATACTATAATGCCGGGTGATACGCCAGTATGGCGATGAATACACGCTTCCAATGTGCGTTCACCGCGATGTCGCCAAACACGGATGTGACCATTATGATGCTGTAAACAGAACCTGGATTCATCCGAATAAATGACGTTTTGCCATTCGTGCACCCAGGTTCGTCGTCGAGTACACCATCGGAGGCGCTCCTGTTTGTTATGCAGCGTCAAGGGTAACCGCAGCCATGGTCTCCGATCTGACAATCCGTGCTGCTGCAAACTTCGTCGATCTGTTCGTGCAGATGGTTGTCGTCTTGCAAACGTCCCCATCTGTTGACTCAGGGATCGAAACGTGGCTGCACGATCCGTTACAGGCATGCGGATAAGATGCCTGTCATCTCGACTGCTAGTGATACGAGGCCGTTGGGATCCAGCACAGCGTTCCGTATTACCTGCCTGAACCCACCGATTCCATATTCTGCTAACAGTCATTGGATCTCGACCAACGCGAGCAGCGATGTCGCGATACGATAGGCTACAATCCGACTTTTATCAAAGTCGCAAACGTGATGGTACGCATTTCTCCTCCTTACACGAGGCATCTCAACAACGTTTCACCAGGCAACGCCGGTCAACTACTGTTTGTGTATGAGAAATCGGTTGGAAACTTTCCTCATGTCAGCAAGTTGTAGGTGTCGCCACCGGCCCCAGCCTTGTGTGAATGGTCTGAAAAGCTAATCATTTGCATATCACAGCATCTTCTTCCTGTCGGTTAAATTTCATGTCTGTAGCACGTCATCTTCGTGGTGTAGCAATTTTAATGGCCAGTAGTGTAGGAGTCAATTCGGACAGCACAACAGACCTTGACACTAACTTTTTGTTCAGTCCCCGGTAATCAACCATCGACGGATACTCGCCACGAGATTTCTGAACTAGAAAAATTGGTGCAGCGTAAGGAGACTTGAAAGGACAAATTCCTGTTTTTTGTGATATAAATCATGCACAAACTTCTTTAATAGATTAATGGAAAAAAACTGCAACATCAACAAGGAGCTGTGTGACAGACAAAAGTTGGTGTGAGCTTTCCGTATCTGAAACATGCTGTCTATTCAGTTTTCACGCCAATCACATAATAGTGACGTTAGTAGCGCCATTGTAAGGATGAAACTCAGGTTTGCTTTACATACAAGCAGTAACGCTCGTGAGCATTAGTTGCATTTGTGATAGGACGTGGTGAGTCGATCTTATTGTTAGTAAATAATGTCTTTAAGGGGCTCCGGAACGCCCTATACTTGCAATCTTAAAATAACGCTTATAAATTCAATCTTTCCTCACAAAGTATTTGAGGTAGAAAGTTGAACTTTTTACAGATGATTTATTGGAATATGGGCTACAACTTAACACAGGGATTTTACAAAATTTTAGTTCAGTTATTAAAGATGATTTTTTTTCCAATTGTAATGAAAATTCACAACATTTTTTTGCAATTTTTTATTTATATATTCAAAAATATACAGTTTTTTGGAAAAAGGCTGTGTTGAATTATGCAGAAGGTACTGTGTAACATTTACTGAAAGTTTGAAACAAATATGTTTGGAAGATCCTTAGAAAACATGTAATTAGTATGAGAAAATAAAAGTTTTGGGAATCGAGCGATAAAGATTGGATTAACTTTTTAGTGCATTCCAGGTCCATAGGCTGGATTATCTTCATCCTTGCAAACTCCTCCTCCAGCTTCCTCTTGTTCCTCCTCCTGTTTACTCTTGCTTGTATTTCTAGACTCTTTACAGCCCTGTCTGCAGCCCGAAGGCGCTCCTTGTCTAAAGCAAGCATCGCTCGTACCATGTTAGAACCTATCTTCATTCCCATATTTCTAAATACCTTGCACCTTACAATGTTGCCATCATTGAAAGTCGCAACAGCATCATACACACCAAAGTGAAGTGTTTCTATTCCAACAAATACAGTCTTGGGGATTCTCGACCATATAGCACTATTTACACTTTCATTGGGGTTTTGAGTTTTTCCGTGAATACACTTTTTCAACAGTTCAGGTGCTGCTAAGTCTGTGAAAATAGGTTTTATCACCTCCATTATTGCATGAGGCAGACTATACTTATGAGTGTACACTTCACCAGTTAGCAATTCTTTGTTATATTTACACCAACTGTCTTCTTCTTTGGGACACAAGCTATGTTGGGGATTTTCATCGTCTTTATTGTTTACAGTAATAACACATACCTTTGGCTTTCCAACATTTCTCCTTTTCTTAAAAGCCTTCAGAGGATTTCTAATAACTTTACTTTTACTTATTATTATACTTCAACAAAACAGAGACTCGAGAAACAGAATTAATTACGAATATTTTCGACATAACGACAGAGTAAATAAACATGAAACAATCGACAGTCACACCAGCGATATATATTGAACCATCACAGGTTAGCCACAACACATACTTTATCTCACATCACTAAAATGTACCTGATGAACACGGACGTTAATAATAACACCATTTGACAGCAGTTTAACAGCGCCACAGTGAGTCACGCCCATGTAGAACACATTCCAAAAAAAAATTTAAAAATAGTTGTAGTCTTCGGAATTGAATAAATTATATATCTATTAAAAGGTAATAGTCTGCAGATTCAGAAAACGCAAAAAAGTAAAAATTGAACTTTTCATGATTTTGAGCCTTTCCGGAGCCCCTTAAGGTGGCAAAGACGCCATTACCAACAACTCACTGAGTTCGACCGAGATCGTTAATAGGCCTACGAGAAGCTGGATTTTCTTTCCGTGGTACTGCAGGAAGACTTGACAATAATATAGCCGCTGTACATGATGCCTGGCAGCGGTGGTCACGAGAAAATACAGTCGCAAGAATACCGGGCTCTGGACCGCCATGTGACATTGCCGCGAGGGAAGACCATCGTGCACGGCGTATAGCTGTGGCGCATTGTACTGCATCTGCAGCAGCAATTTGAGCAACGGTTGGCACCACAGTGACACAGTAAACTGGTACAAATCGGTCACTTCATTGTTAGCTCCGAGCGAGACGCCCTGTAGCGTGCATTCGATTTACCCCAAACCACCGCCATCTGCGACTTCAGTTGTGTCAAGTGAGAACTCATGGAGAGCAGGGTGGAGGTGGTTGTGTTTTCTGATGAAAGCTGGTTCTGCCTCGGTGCCAGTGATGGCTGTGTGGTGGTTAGACAGATGCCAGTTGAGGGTCTGCAACCAATCCATCTGCATGCTAGACACGCCGGCCGGAGTGGCTGTGCGGTTCTAGGCGCTGCAGTCTGGAGCCGCGTGACCGCTACGGTCGCAGGTTCGAATCCTGCCTCGGGCATTGAGGTGTGTGATGTCCTTAGGTTAGTTAGGTTTAAGTAGTTCTAAGTTCTAGGGGACTGATGACCACAGCAGTTAAGTCCCATAGTGCTCAGAGCCATTTGAACCATTTTTTTGCATGCTAGACACACTGGAGTCATGGTCTAGGGTGCAATTTCGTACAACAATAGGATCACTCTAGTGGTTATTCCACGCACCCTGCGGTTTGTACGTCAGTCTGGCAATTCGACCCGTTGTCATTCATGTACAGCAGTCCATGGGGTGTTTTCCAACGGGATAGCACTCGCTCACACAGCGCTGTTGTGATCCAACATGTTCTACGGCGTATCGACGTTTTGTCTTGGCCTGCTCCATCACTAGATCTGTCTGCAATCGAGCACATATGCTACATCATAGCACCAACACTTCAGCATCATCCACAAACAGTATTAACCGTCCTTGTATTGACCGACCAAGTGCAACAATCATGGAACTCCATCCCCAAAACAGACATCCGGCAACTGTAGACCACAATTCATGCACGTTTGCATGCTTGCAATCTAATTCTGGCTGTTACACCGATTATTCATGAATCAGCATTTCACATTTGCAACGTCTTGTCTGGCGCGTACGTTAACCTGTGTTATTACAATGTTATTCACTTAACTGCGTTACCTGAACAAATGTATTCACGAAATTTCGGTATTCCACATTAATTATTTTTTGGTGTTGCGATTTTCTTCCGTCATTGCATATTCATCATAGTGGGTGACAGTCTGTATGGAGCCTTTTTGATAGGACATGATTAGTCAGTTCACTCCGAAATTCTAACAGGCGGGTGAACTCCACTTCTTGTGTTAAAACGACGTCCAGTTCATCACAAACTGCCTTCATGTGCGTTTCAACAAATTCCTCTAAATGTGCCCGTTCTTTGTCTAAGTAATCTAGGTCCCCCAATGTAGTTGCTTCTGTACTAGATTTATCATAACCAACTATTACCCTACCCCTTTTCCCATGCTGGTGAAATTGAAACTGGAGTTGCAGGTTAACCATAAAATTTTCGCCTAGCTCCATCTTGAATCAAACCAACCTCCGCGACAAATTCTGCATCCAAAATACGATTTGTGGCAAAATTCTCTACCATTTTCATATGAACATCAGTCAAAAAGTGAAACTCCCCAATCGTTAATATATTACTAGAAAGTTAACCCTGAAAGCGTTAAAGAGTTACTTTATAGGAGATTTATCGGAAGTTAAAGTTAATCGTTAATCGTTAACTCGTAGAAGTAAAGTTCGTGTTTGGGTGAAGTGAAATGAGCAATTGACTCAGACTTTTTATCGTTGCTTAAATAAATATATTTGGAGAATGGAATCTTCACTCTGCAGTGGAGTGTGCGCTTCCTGTCATATTAAAGCTGAGTGCCGGAACGAGACTCGAACTCGTGACCTTCGCCTTTCGGTCGGAGTTCGAGTCTCAGTGTGGCACACAGTTTTAATCTACCAGGAACTTTCAAAAATATTTTGGCTGGGGAAATTTAGGTAGCACATAGTAGATAAATAAAAAAAAACAGTTTAATCATTTAGTTTTATAATTATTTAGTTGTCAGTGTTATACATTACGTTACATTACAATAATACATGTTCCATAGATCATGAAAACGACATTTAGTAATGATGTAGAACATGTCAGTTAACACGACATAATTTTGTGTTAAAATACAGGAGAATCAGATACCATCTGACGGCGTATATTCACCTTCATGAACATCAACATGTTACAGTTTTCATCCGAGAGCGAGCCTTGCTTAGGAGACAAAATGTCGTTTCGGTGCAGCACTCGACGGGTATTACATTTAATAATTAATAAATTTACTAAAGCCTGTTGCCCAAGAAATACCGCATTGTTGAATGAGTCTTTTGATTTCATGTCCAGCCATAATTTGTGTAGACTCTGGGCTTTACTTTCTACAGATGAGTTAGTATTAGGCAGCTCTTTAGCATGTTGTTGGAGTTATAATCCTATTCCATGATTTAGTTTCTATTGTCAATCCTCTGGCAAACAGCAGTACTCAATGCGAACTCAGTAAACAAACAACAATAAACTGCTAACACGCAGTTATATTCGCTCGGACTCGATTGTTTGCATCAGTCCTGTGCTTTCCGGCGTAGCCACACACTTACAAGAAAAAAAAAATGGTTCAAATGGCTCTGAGCACTATGGGACTTAACTTCTGGGGTCATCAGTCCCCAAGAACTTAGAACTACTTAAACCTAACTAACCTAAGGACATCACACACATCCATGCCCGAGGCAGGATTCGAACCTGTGACTGTAGCGGTCGCGCGGTTCCAGACTGTAGCGCCTAGAACCGCTCGGCCACTTCGGCTGGCACACTTACAAGAGCCCAGCTTGCCACAACATGGTATCTGCGGGCGGCACAGCGTCATTTCTGGCATAAACAACAGTAACATAATTAACGGACTCAAGGAAACTCAATCGAAGTTAAACAGTCCGTTAAAATTGTCATAAATTAACTTAAAAGATAATCCGTTACTCGTAAAGCTAAATACGTTAATGATTAACGTATTAACGGTTTTGTGTCCAGCTTTGCCGGTATCTACGAGGGGCGTTCAGAAAGTAAGCTCCGATCGGTCGCGAAATGGAAACGACTATGAAAATCCGATAAAGCTTTGCACAGATGTGTTGGGTAGTGTCTCTAGTATAACCCCAGTTAGCATCACGTCGCTCTTCTCATTTCTGAGCTCGCAGTGAGTGCGTAAAGATGTCTAGAAAATAGTGTCTGCCGCCAAGTACGAGGGCCTGGTGAGAAATTTCGCCTGAAGCTATGCAGCTAACATTACATAACTGTCGTGCTGTTTCTTCTTCAAGAGAATTCTCAGCCGCATTCTGCAGGGGCAATGAAGATGCTCCTGCATCGTTTTCAAATGGAAATGTGAGATTACCCACAATACAGTCCGCAATTGTCTCCCCCTGAGTTTCATCTCTGGTCATATGAACCGCTGTCTTTGAAGACAACATTTTGACACAGACAACGAGGTGTAGGCCAGCGTGGAGAATTGGCGGAAAGCACTGGCGGCTGCCTTCTATGATGAGGCTATTGAAAAGTTGGTACAACGCTATGACAAAAGTCTAAGTCAGAACGGCGACTACGTAGAGAAGTAGCTGAAAGGTGTAGCTAATTGTTACAAGTAAAACATTTCTGATGTTCACTGTGGTTTCAATTTGGCAATCAATCGGAGCTTACTTTCTGAACAGGCCTCGTATGTAGCTGTAACGTTCCACACTTACAAACTACGTGATTAGCAACAAACAACTCGTAATTTACAGGGAGAATAGTACTGCGCTGTTGGAACAATACGGACACTGGTCCGTTGCTTAATGATGCATAAAAACGGCATAGGTGGAGCTCTGTTATCTTCATTAATTTACCATTCATTGACTTTGTCATACTTCTTACGAGGGCTATTCGGAAAGTAAGGAACGAAAGGTCGCGAAATGGAAACCACAACGAAAATCAAAACTGTTTTATTTGCAACAGTTAGTTACACCTTCCAGCTACTTCTCTACAAAGTCGCCGCTCAGACTTAGACATCTGCCGTAGCATTGTACCAACTTTTCAATTCCCTCGTTATAGAAGACAGACGCCAGTGTTTTTCGATTATTTTCTACTGTGGACTGCAGCTCGTTGTCTGTGTCAAAATATTGTCTTCATAGCCAGAGGTTCACTTGAGCAAAGATGAACCTCAGTGGTAGCCAATTACGGGCTGTATTGTGGGTGACCAAACACTTCCCATCGAAAATGCTGCAGGAGCATCTTCATTGCCCCTGCAGAGTGCGGCCGAGAATTGTCATGTAGAACCAACCACATGACAGTTATGTTATGTGGATTGCATAGCTTCAGGCGAAATACTTCGCCAGGCCCTCATACTTCGCCGGAGACGCTAATTTCTTGCTATCTTTAAGTTCTCACTGTGTGCTCAGAACTGAAAAGAGCGACATGATGCGATCGACAGGCGTAATAGACACAGTGCCCAAAGCATCTGTGCAAAGGTTCGTCAGATTTTCACTGTATTTTCCATTTCGTGACCGGTCATACCTTACCTTCTGAATAACCCTCGTACATTCAGTCCTTTTCCTCCACACATTCGCTTTACATGCCCTAACTGTCCACAGTTCTAACAAGTTATTTTTGTATAACCTTTCCATTTATATACTTGTGAATTTATCATTCTTTTACTATCGTCCTTTATTAACGTCGATATGCAGCAGGATTCTGGAACATATATTGTGTTCGAACATTATGAATTACCTCGAAGAAAACGTTCTATTGCCACACAGTCAACGCGGGTTTAGAAAACATTCCCTTTCCTGTTGGACACGCAAATGGAGTGAAGGAAAAACGAGTATGTACTTCTATATGAACCCTGATTTCACTTGTCTTCATGGTATTCACGTGATGTAGACGTTGAAGCCACTAGAAATGCTCTATAGTCTGTCGCAAATGCCACTTTTCTTAACTTTATCAGTAGTCTTTCGCGAAAAGAATGTCTTCCCTCCAGGCAGCGCCGGTTTAAGGTACAAGCGACATCAAACCGCCGTTTATGGCGCCAAGCTGAGAGAGGCGCCAGGGGCCGCCGCATGCAAGATTTGTGTGGTAGCCAGAGTGCAAGGTTTTTGTACCGTGCGTTTCACTATTATTAGGGATCACTGACGCGGGTGAAAGTGTATGACAGAAAGGGGGAGGGGAGAAGGGGTGGTCAAATGGTAAGTCCCTTGTATAGAAAAATGTTCTCGAAACAGCCTTGTCCTCAGGGATTCCAATTTGAGGGCAGTGAGCATTTCCATAGTATTCGCCTTTTGGTCAAATCCACCGGTAACAAGTCTTAGTAGCACGCCTCTTAATTGGTCCGACGTCTTCATATAATCCGACCTAGTGGTGATCCCAAACATTCGACCTCTACTCAAAGAAGAACAAGTGATCTGCAGCCCGTCGTCTTTATAGATGAGCTACACTTTCCTAGAATTCTCGCGATAAGCCGAAGTGACCATTCGCCTTCCCTGCAGTCTACCTTACGTACGCGATCCATTTCATATCGCCTTGCAATGTTACGCCTAGATATTTAATCAGCGTCACTGTATCGAGCAGGACACCATTAATACTGTATTCGAACACTATAGCATTGTAAAGATGCAGAGCTCCGCAGCGGGCTTCCAGCAGCAATAATCAGTAAAATGCCACGAGCTGTTGATCAACTACTCCGTGGAGAAACTAGAATCACAGCTGGCGGGCTGCTGGTACGACTGTATACAGTCTTGCTGCTCGATGTGACGTCACTGCTTCTGCTACTCAGGTCGTAGGTCGTGTTATATGTATTACTTTTTAATTAAATGAACAAGTATTCTGCTGGAAAAGTGAAGATACTGTACAGCTCGGTTTTGTTGATGTGTTAGTAACCTACAAATACGTTTCTTGTAGTAGTATGCTAATATCGAGGCATGTTCAGAAAGTAAACATACTGTATTTCTAAATGTTTTAGAAAAAGAGTGTATTTGAAAAGAAATTACAGGATACTGTTGATACACTCGTTGACTATTTTCCCACATAATCACCATCACATTTCAATGCATGTGGTGAACCGTGGCCCAAGCTTCTTTATGCCCTCCTGGAAGAACTCCCTTGCCACCTTCTTCCCCCACTTCAGAATTAATTCCTCATGCATGCCTTCAAGGAAATGAAAAGATGATAATCTGAATGCGCCAACTGAGGGGAATATGGGAGGGTGTTTCAGAACAGCCCAACAGCTCCTTGGTGTCTAAGGCTGTGTGATGTCGCTGTAGCCAACAAGCACACCCCTCTCCTTTGCATAGGTCTCACAATACCGTTGTGCCTCGGTGGTTTCCCCCTGAGGCAGAAATTCTAACAAAATGAAGCCCCTTCCTGTCCCAAAACACTGAGCCATGAGTTTTTTGCCAGAAATTTCGGTTTAGCATTTTTCGGCCGATGGGGAATTGGTGTGACGCGAATGTGACCTGTCTTTTTGTCTCAGGCGTGTAATCAGCCATCTACGTTTCATCGTCTGTAACAACAGGCCGCACGACTTTCTCATCTTCATTCAAGTCCCTCAAGAAACTCTTGGGCTCCACTGGCCCGATTTTTCTTGAGCTGCTCTGTCAGCTGTTTTCGGACCCATCTTACGCACAATTTCCGGTATTTCAGTGTTCCTTTGAGTGTCTCGTATAAGACAGTTCTGGAAAGCTGTGGAAACGCCGCACAAATCTGATCCACTCCTTATCGGCGGTTTTCACGAACAGTTTCCTCAATTTTTTACACCAACCTATCAGTCAAAACGGAAGGTGTTCCATTCCTCTGTTCGTCATGAACATTTGTTCTGCCTCCAATAAACTTACGCTGGTTAAATACACTCGTTCTGTTCATAACACCTTCGTTCAAATCAAATGGCTCTGAGCACTATGGGACTTAACATCTGAGGTCATCAGTCCCCTAGAACTTAGAACTACTTAAACCTAACTAACCTAAGGACATCACACACATCCATGCCCGAGGCAGGATTCGAACCTGCGACCATAGCAGTCACGCGGTTCCGGACTGAGCGCCTAGAGCTGCCGCGGCCGGCATAGCACCTTCGTGCTAAACTGTTTTGATATGCGAAAAAATATGGGTAGGTGTTATTCCTTCCGCGAGTAGGAAGGGCATCACAACACGTGGCTCTCACTTGGCAGGATTTCTGTACCGACATCTTTCATGCAACTGGATTCTGCAAAGTGTGTTTACGTACTGACATATTCCTGCGATGCTCGCTCTGGTCAGGGGATCCCTCTGTACCACTCAGTGATGCCAGCCCTCAAAAAAAACAAAAAAATCACAGACCGTTGTAGTCCCAGTACACTTACTCAGTGAACATGACTTGTATTATCACCATCTTAGGACAATGAAAAACGTAACCTTAGCTTAATGTGATCAAAACGTCTATGCTCTGAAATATATGTTTGACCTTGTAATAATTCTCTGTGTGGCTAGGTGGATCAGTAGTGTGAAAAATCTTCGGATCCCAAGCTCGGGTGTTTGAACACACACAGATATAGAATTTTTATCTGTCACCCACCACATCTATGGCCCGGGGCAATGTTTTTTAAGTTGAAAACTGCCGGAGTCCGCCGTCTTAAGGCCACATTAAACTGTAGGTCGCACTGAAAATGGCTGGGTCAGTCAGTTCAGAAGTCGGAGAAAAGCAACACCTTACCACCTCCAGCTGAACCACGCTTAATAAAACACCGTGATTTTCAAATAAGCCTTTGACAAGAAAGGTTTACCTTATAGAGTAACTTCTATCTAGGTCTATCGTATCAAATAACTAAGAAAAGGCGACCATGTTTTCCACACATTTGGAAAAAAATATGGCTATTTTATAAACAGCCCTAGTCGAAACTGAAGGACAAACGTTTGTCCTTCAGTTTCGACAGTGGCTGTTGATAAAATATCGATATTTTTTTCCAGATGTATCAACATACATCGGCGGTATGCCATTCACCAACATATCGAATTCGAAATGGCAATATCGAGCGCCGATATTTTTATGTTGTATTTTTTCACAGTTTTTGGTAAATATTTTGAAATTGTTCATTTGAAATTGTAGTTGAACATAATCTTACTTTCACTGTGCGAAGGAGTCTTGCTACTTTTTGTGAAGCAAGTACAGGTGGCACAAAGATGAAGTCCAACTGCCCTGGGGGGTGGCGGTGTGAATGGAATAACAAGATTTTCGATGAGAAGAAATGGCACACCAGTTGCGTTATGAAACCATTTTTAAAGCAACTAGTGTGCTATTTCTTCACAGCGGTATTCTTCAAAAACAGTTGCTGAAAATTTTGAACAAAAATCAAAAGACAAGATTGGTCTTTGCGGTGGGCGGAGACGTTTGAGGGGAAAAGCTGACGTAATCGGCGCTCGGTGCTACGAAGATTAACTGCAACGTTTAGCTTCACCATGCAATTCTGACACTAAAACTGCTAGGTCGCTGGCGTTTTCGGAAATGAGGAAACAAGTAAGTCGGCATGAAGTGTTCCGGACAAATCCGATATGTGACGAAACCCAGCGACGGACCCATCGGACACCTTTGACATGCAGTTACCATTGTCAACAAAGTGGTTATCGCCAATTGTGAATATGCATCGTTTTCATGTTCTAAGGGGCATAAGCAGGATGCTACCTTCTTCATGTGCAGAATAACTAATAATAAATGGTTCAAATGGCTCTGAGCACTATGGGACTCAACTGCTGAGGTCATAAGTCCCCTAGAACTTAGAACTACTTAAACCTAACTAACCTAAGGACATCACACACATCCATGCCCGAGGCAGGATTCGAACCTGCTCCGGACTGAGCGCCTAGAACCGCTAATAATAAATCAGTACTTAAATGTACAGCTCTAAAACCGGCACTATATTTACAACGTGCATCCGGTACTTTAATATGCCAGTACGTCGATATGTTTTCGCCGGTATATCGATGATTTCTTCGATAAGTAGAGGGCAGATAACGATATTTTTTAAACATCGATATCTCGGATTCACGATATTTTTAAAGATATCAGCAGTCCTAGTTTCGAACCATAACCAGGCGACGTTCTGAGTCCGACGCTTGCAGCCTGTTCATTGTTGTTGCTGTGAACCGAGACTCGATCAGGAGAGGACGCTACATCAGGCACAGTGCCAACAAACTCCGTCCTCATTCTCGCAGCTCTCCGCGTCGTTGCTACAGATCACTCCAATCCACCGTCCCGTGCAGTCGTGGTTTCCCACCTCCTTAAGCTGAGGGTACAGAACCCACGGAATTACTCTCCGGCAGATCAGCGCTGTCCTGCGGTTGAGACGGTCCAGTAAAGGCGCAGTTCACTTCAGGTTTCGTGGCTCTACTTACCGAGACCCGCTTCGTCGCTGTCCACGCACAGCTGTGTCGCGTCCTTGCAGGGGCAAGCATTCCAGTTTCCTGCGGCCGTCGCACATCGTTGCCCTCTGAAGTATCACGTTGCACATTTTGCAATCATGCATGCTTGCAGTTCTTACTGAGGTAGAATGTCTGCAGGATACCGTACAGCTCCACACGCCTCTCTAGAACGCAACATTTCGTTACCTCTACATTTATGGGAGATGTGATACTACGAGAAGAATTTGACAGAGCTCTAAACGATCGATCTAAGTCGAAACAAGGCTCCAGCAGTAGACGATATTCCGTCAGAGCTACTGACAGCCTTGGGAGAACCAGCCATGACAAAACTCTTGCATCTTCTGTAAAAGATCTATGAGATAGGTAAAATGCCCTCAGACTTCGAGAAGAACCTAATAATTCCGAATCCAAAGAAAGCAGCTGCCGACAGTTTTGAAGTCTGTTTAATAAGTCATGGTTGCAAAATGTTAAAACAAATTCCTTATAGAAGAATGGAAATCTGGTAGAATCCGATCTTGGGGAAGATTCGTTTGGACACCGGAGAAATGTAGGAACACCTGAAGCAACACTGAAAATACGACTTATCTCGGAAGATAGGTTAAGGAAACGCAAACCTACATTTGTTGCATTTGTAGACATCGACAAAGCTTTTGACAATGTTCACTGAAATACTCTCTTTGAAATTCTGAAGGTAGCAGGGGTAAAATACAGGGATCTAAATGCCATTTACAACTTCTACAGAAAGCAGATGGTAGCTGTAAGAGTTGAGGGCCACGAAAGGGAAGCAGTGATTGAGAATGAAGTGAGACAGTGTTGTAGCGAATCCCCAAAGTTATTCAATCTGTACATTGGACGGACAGTAAAGGAAACTAAAGAAATATTTGGAGTAGGATTTAAAGTTCAGGGAAAAGAAATAAAAACTTTCAGGTTTGCCGATGACATAGTAATTCTGACAGAGACAGAAAAGGACTTGCAAGAGAACTTGAACGGAATGGACATTGTCTTGAAAGGAGGATATGAGATTAACCTCAATAAGAGCAACACAAGAATAATGGAATGTAGTAGAATTAAATCAGGTGATACTGAGGCAATTAGATTAGGAAACGAGGCACTTAAAGTAGTAGATGTGTTTTGCTCTTTGGGCAGAGAAATAACTTATGATGGCCGAAGTATACAAGATAAGAAATTTAGACTGGCAGATGGGAAGAGAAGCATTTCTGAAGAGCAGAAATTTATTAACATCGAATATGGGTTTAAGTGTTAGGAAGTCTTTTCTGAAATTATTTGTCTGTAGTGTAGCCATGTGTAGAAGTGAAATACGGACGATCAACAGTAGAGACAAGAAGAGGATTGAAGCTTTTGGAATGTGGTGCTACAGAAGAATACTGAAGATTAGATGGGTAGATCACATAACTAATGAGGTGGTACTGAATGGAGTGGGGCAGACAAGAAATTTGTGGCAGAACTTGACCAAAAGAAGGGACAGCTTGAGACATCAAGGGATCACCAATTTAGTGTTGGAGAGAAGTGTGAGTGGTAAAAATCGTAGAGGGAGGCCAAGAGATGAAAGAGTAAGCAGATTCAGAACAATGTAGGTTGCAGTAGTTACTTGGAGATGATGCGGCTTGCACAGGATAGAACAGCATAGAGGGCTGCATCAAACCAGTCCTTGGACTGAGGACCACTACAACGAACAACAACATTGATCGCGCAACTCAACCGTGTCGTTCAGAATTGGGATCTGCGCTCTTACATGAAAATGACGTGTTGCGAGTTTATAATTTCAACATATATCCTGTTACCTATTGCGAACAAGGATCTCCATAGACGTGTGGCGTAGGGCAAGTAACAGTGATAATGTTTCGCGTTTAACAGTTTTCAGAGGGAATCGGAAGCGGAAACAAAATTTGTATATAAAGGCAGCAAACACCGCTCCGGCTGCAGAAAGTTTATTAAAACCAAGACCGGTTTCATGCCAGTTTAGGCGCATCCTCGGGTAATATAATTGTGTCTACAAGATTAACTCTTTTCTTGAAACCTCTTTCCATCCTTCACGCCATCGAGAAATTAATACCAGCTCGAAGCGTTTGTCAAATAGATAAAACGGGGTGTCCCATAATGTCAGCTGGAGGCGGTGCGGACTGGACCATTAGCAACATTGAACTAGCTTGAGCCCTAAAGCTGATATTACGGGACACTTTTTATCTACTTGAGAGACGCTTCTGCTGGCTTTTAATTTTATCAGTGACGTGTCAGACGGGGAGATGCTTCAAGAAAAGAGTCAAATAATGTTGTAGACACAATTTTATCACTTGAGGGTGCGCCTAAACTGGCGTGTAACCAGCTGTGGTTTTAATAAACGTTCTACAGCCAGAGCGGTGTTTATTGCCTTTAATAAAAATGTGAACAGTTGGCTGCGGTTGCCCGCAATTCAGGATAATATGCGGAAACATTATCCCGTTGTCGAGCATGCTCCTGTGCGTCATGTAGTTACGAGGCAAAACAAGACAAGTTCACAGATTTGCGTAGTCTTTCGCCCCTACTGCTCAATCTGCTCATCGAATAAGCAATGCAGCAAATAAAAGCAAGGTTTCATGGTGGGAGAAATATTTAAGGTGAAAGGATATCACTGACAACAAATAATAATTAATGGAAACCCTCAGCTGCTTAGGATAAATCCCTGCAGTCGCGCTATTCATCTGCGTCCTCGGTGTCTCAGATGGATAGAGCGTCTGCCATGTAAGAAGGAGATCCCGGGTTCGAGTCCTGTCGGGGCACACATTTTCAGCTGTCCCCATCAAGATATATCAGCAACACCTGTCAGCAGCTGAGGGCTTCAATTAATTTATTCTAGAGAAGCTGCAAGCTCATCAATGGTATCTGTTCTTTCGAGAATAGTTACAATTTTCATATCACTGATAACATCTGCTGATGACATTGCTATCCTCGGTGAAAGTGAAGAAGAATTACACGATCTGTTCGGTGGAATGAACAGTCTAACGAGTGTAGGATATGGATTGAGACTAAATCGAAGAAAGAGGAAAGTAATCCGAAATAGCAGTAATGAGAGCAGCAATAAACTTAACATCATAATTGGTGATCACGGAGTAGGTGAGATTTAGGAATTCTGCTACGTAGGCAGCAATATAACCCATGATGGACAAAACAAGGAGGAGGTAAAAAGCAGACCATCACTGACAAATTTGTCATTCCTCGCCAAGAGAAGTCTATTAGTACCAAACATAGGTCTCAATTTGAGGAAAAATTTCTGAGAATGTACGTTTGGAACAAAGCGTTTTATAACAGTGAAACATGGACTGTAAGAAAACCGGAAGAGAAGTGAATCTAAGCATTTTAATTGTTGTGCTACAGTAGGATGTTGAAAATTAGGTGGATTGATAAGGTAAACAATGAGGAGGTTCTCTGCAGAATTGGCGTGGAAAGGAATAAGTGGCAAACTCTGAAGAAGAAGCGATAGAATGACAGGACATCTGTTAAGATATCAGGGAATAACTTCCTTGGTGCTAGGAGGAGCTAGAGGGAAGGGTAAAAACTGTAGAGAAAGACAGAGACTGGAATACATGCAGCAAATAATTGAGAAGGTTGCAATTACTACTCTCAGTTGGGAAGGTAGACACAAGAGAGTAACTCATGGCGGACCGCATCAAACTAGTTGGAAGACTGATAACTCAAAAACAAAACAAAAAATGGGACAGAAAGGTGAAGCTTGTGGTGTAGAATTGAGACAAGTAACAAATTAAAAAGTTGGGCAGAAAAGCTGGAGTTTGTGGTGTGGGATAGAGACAGATAGCAAATCGGCGCAGCTCGCAACATAAGAGGCGTTTCTGAAGAAATATAGGCCATTTGTTTTTATACAATCTTTGGAATCTGAGAACAAAGTAGCAGGTATGCTGCGGCATCTGTCTGTTGTTACGAGACCACAGAAGCTATTGTTTTGATTCAGTACTCGTTTGTGGATAACAGCAGACAACTGCTTTTGAAAATAGTTGTTTCCGCCAGGGCAAACTGGGTGCTTTCACATATTTGTGTTGGGAAAGGATCTTCAGTTGGCCAGATTCATCAGCAGTGCTGCCTAGTTGATGGGCTTACAGTAATAAATCAAGTAAGGATAGACAATTGTTTTGAGACTTTAAAAACGGCTTTATGAAGAGCGGAGTAGAAGGTTGAGGATACAGACAGCTGGAGTTGTGCAACAAGTAGACCAGAAACTGAAATCTGATCGACGATTGACATCTGCTGCTCTCACTGGTGGATTTCCTCGTCTTCCTTCAAGGGGAAGCTCGAATATCTAAAAATGCTTAGTGACCAGCATAAGGATCATGAAGTGGACGGGCGTTTGGGCCGCTTTAGGCAAGCAGAAGATGATTAGTTTTCCTACATTGTTCCGGGTGACAAGATGTGGATATCCTACAACAACACAGAGGCAGAACAACGGCTAATGAATATATAACCGACTTCTGCTAGAAATGGCCGTCTTCATATAAAAAAGTTAATAATAAAAATAGCTGACCTTTCAAGCTGATGCACAATTTGACCAAAATATGTTAAAAGTGGAAGAAGCTGTCACGTTTGTAATGAAATGTGAGTACAATCTCCAGTATGTAATCTCGGAATAATTAAAACATAAAATTTTCACCGTTCCTGGAATACACAGAGTATTGCACTCACCCTGACTGGAACGATTACTGAGATTCACCAAACAGGTAAGCAAGGTCTCACACTGGCTCTGGAATAGTGTGGTATAACGAGTTATGAGGTGTAAACAGAGGTCAGAGAACATGCATCTGTAAGATTTAAAGTTTTTAGGTGGTCGAAGTGCTTCGCCAATCAAAATCTACCTTGTCTCTCCTGATTGGTCGTAGCCAACTGGCTTCAAGGCGGACACTATACGAAGAGCGGCTTTTACCAGGACGTTGTATAAAACAACACATAATTATATATGCAATTTGGATAAACATGGAATAGAAAAGAGTAACATTCACAAACATTGGAAATACCTATTTGTATGCGGCAAAGGGTAAAAAAATATAAAACGAGAAACTCTATATCACTGAAGATAAATGTCTAGCAATATATTTTCAAGTGAAAAGCATATAATGAAAGGAATTAGTTTCGTTTTAACCTTTTTTAATTACTGAAATTATAATTTAAATTGCATATGAATAAAGTTGGGTGAGATATGTAACAATAATGAGTAGCCGTACATGTAGCTTCAGCAAAAAATTGTGTGTGTTACGGAATTCTTTTTTCAATAAATTTACGAAAGGAAAACTTCCTAACAGTTATAGCGCCTATGAAGAAAGGCTTAGCTGTGGGAAATGGCGTATAGTCATCCCCCGTTCTCAGCAAAGAAACGGTATTAGTGTAATCCTTACTAAGAATTGTCGCTGTGGTTTCCCTCTTGAGAGTGGTCACTTTTACACAGATACAGTAGAAAGCGCTTTGTTAATATTGTCATCGTTGAGCTGAAGTCGGCGATGTAGACCGAACGTAGTTCACCCAGAAAGAAGGTGATGTTTACCAATGCCAATAGGATTGTTAAACATTCTCAACACTGTTCGAATGTTGTAGTTTCTTTTGTTTATTTCTCAGATATAAGTTTGTGGAGAGAAGTACTTCACTACATTCATATTTTGCAATCCGCGGTATGCATCGAAAACAGTTCACTTGGTAAACAAGTTACTCTGTTATCCAAACATCTTAGCTTTTAAATTATTAGTCTGTGAAATATTAGTCCACGATAAGAACCACATTTGAATTTTGATTTCATAGTCCGCGTTCTGCATTGAAAGCAGTCTGTGTGGTAAATCTGTCGCATCATTGTTCCGCATTTTTAGCTTTCACACTACTTTGTTCTGATACAGTAGTTTGTAACGAGAATCGTTTTGATCTATAAGTCCATTATGTTCAAAGCCCGTGCTACACGCAGAAAGCAGTCCACTCAGCAAACATATTACTCCACTGCCCGCACGTGGTAATTTTCGGAGTGCTTTGTGAGAGGATAGTCCACGACAGAAATCACTTTAATACATTCACATTTCAGCTTCACACTCCGCGATATCCATCGAAAACAGCCGGCGTTTTAACACACGGAAAAAACAGTGTAAAACTGCTGCTACAGTCGGCCGCTGTGACCGATTCCACCTCCATGTTATATTTTACGCCGGCACGGTAGCTCGGCGTGTTCGGTCACAGAGCTGGTTGGCCTCTGTAATAAAAAAAACTGAGTAGAAGGATTAACAAACGAACTTTAACGGCGGTCATGTGACGTCCGCAACGACCAAACCTAACGATAAAAGAAAAAAAAAATTTAAGTCCAATAGTCCTCCGAGCCATTTTCTGCTGCTATAAACACACCAATTCCTCTCTCTATTTCTCTACTGACGCCTTTGTTTTCGTTTCACATAGCGAACTACCAATACGTTTCGAAGCTAGTTTCTCTCTCCTAAATTATTACATTATGTACTGTGTTTTCTTAATGTAAAGACTGACAATAACACATTAATTGAAATTTTGCATTAATATACAAATACAAGGTGATTCAACTGCCCCTGGCTATGGGTTTATGCAACCCACAACGTCTTCAAATACCACAAACAAGATTTTCTTATTCTCTCGCTCCCTACCTGCAGACTACTAGTCCTACAGAAAAATGAACAGGACCCTTTTGTAGGAAATTTGATGTAGTTAACTGAACTGAGATACGATTTCGCTGGAGGCCATGGTTTTCAAGCTACTCAAGAATAACGTATTTGAAGGCCACTTTGTTCACTTTTTTCTTGAATAATTCAAAAGCCACGGCCTTTAGCGGAAACGTACCCCACTTCGATGTTTAACTACATTAAATTTCCTACAAAATGGTCCAGTTCGCATTTTCTGTATGACTAATAGTTTGCACAAAGTGACCTGGAGAATATGAAAATCTTGCACTTGGTACTTGGGGGCGTCACCGATTGCATAAAACTCATAGGTAGGTGCAGCTGTCTCATGCTGTGTATGCCAGTAGAAATAATTTAACAGTATGTTTATAAACGTATAGGTACACAACAGCAGAAAACGGAAAAGTAGTAATAATTCCTTTAACGACATTAGAACAGCGTTTCTCTTTTTTTTTTTCTTTGGGTCACCCAAACTATGTTTCAAACTTTAGGGACTACCATACATGTGATCTTTTTCCTTGATGCAAAAAAGGCAAATACATAAAGCGCTTTAGAGTTGAATGCAAAAAAAAATTATTATTATGCTACAATTCACGTTTAAATGCATACAATCACATATGATAGTGTGAGATTTGTTGTAAATTGGGTTACTCGAAGAAACAATCTGACTATAAATTTGTATGTTTTAGATATTTTATCTGTGGAAGATCAGAAGACATTAGGAATCCCGCAATATAACTGACATGTATTCGTGATACACCAATGTGTCATGACGTGGTGGTTGAGAAACGCTGGTTCTAGAACTGACTGAGACATGCCATTCAAAATCGACTGTCCCGCTCGACAACAGTTGCACCCATTCAACGGTGTCCATACGAAGATTGTGATTCAACATTTCTAATGGAAACCTTTAGCCAACTATCGCGTAACTTTCTGAAAAGTGAATGGAATAAAATTATTCAGTTAAATTTGGAATGAATTTTTTTGTTCAAAAATCTCTTTTATGTTCGTTAAAAGCCACGGGTAATTTTCCTCAGAGCGCTATCGCCAGAAATATCATACGTATTCCAACGTGAAGACATGTCTTACCCACGATGGATAAAAAAAAAAACTTTATTTAATGTTGCGCGATAGGCAAATTAAACACAATACTCAATTAATTATTTATTTTTCTCTGTGAGGCTTGATGATTCAGTATAGCCGCCTATGTTTTTTTTAAACCTGTACCTCTGGCCTAAAATGAAATGGAAAACATTATAAGACGCCGTTTTCTATCTATTGAGATTAAAGCCTTTCAATACTTTCAGAATTAAATGACTGTTAAGAAAGTTTTCATCATTTTAACACGAATGGCGTCGCTTCAACATTGCACTTACACAAAATGGCCAGGGCAACATTTAATTGTTACGTAATTAAATAAGGGGCAGGGAAGGTACTTTCTTACTACTAACAAAAAACACACGCTGCATTGGATACTTACGTATGTATTTAACAAAAATTATAATTACGCTACACATAGTTAAATTAATTACAGACCATGATCTATATAGGACCTTCAGCTAGGACGTCAGAACCAAGAAGACGAAAGAGAAGCAGAACACAAAGAAACGAAAGTTCTTTTCTTATATACTACGAGACAAAGATCATGCTTATTACAATCCTAGGAGCGCATACAGCGCTTTCATTGTCGCTGAATATCGATTACTAGATTTTATATTCCTTTTTCAAGAAGCAATGCTATACAACCCATACTGCAGTCCCAACCTTGTATTCACCGGCGGTTATCTGTTTTACGAACTTGACGAAATGTCTTCATAGACACAGGACCTCCATTGTCAACTAGTTCAATTTCCAGGCAGCGAATTTCTGTGCTGTAGGACTGAAAAAGCTGCTGGAACATTAAAAAAAAGTGCATGTGACTCCATTTATGCTGAAAAGCGAAGTAGATTTGAAGGAAAATGAAGTAATAATAGCATTCTCTGGTCCTTCTCCTTTCTACACTTTTTGAATTAGGTACCATTCGTAATAAGACCAGACAACAAACGAGAGTAGGATACCTATAAAAACAAGAATTAGGTAAAACACAAAGAGCAGAAACGAAATTTCTAAGGAGAACGAAAGGCTGTTCAAGAAAAGACATTAAAAGCGAAACAGTGCCACAATAACTAAAAGTATAGTCGAAAGCAGAAACAATCAGACACCGCAACACCTGGTATGCTCATGTACAAAGAATGGACAGCAAGTGATTTGCCAAACTAGCCTTAAAGATGCGTACAGAAAGTAAACGAGTTACCTTGTAAGACGTGTATATTTCTATTGTCTATTCACAATTTATGAAAGGTGTTTATATTTTATTAGTTGGATTAATTAGGAATAATTAATATTTGTCATTTTGGAAATAATTGTGGTAGCAGGAAATGTCTGCACCAAAGTATTGTTGGCGGGAGAGACCACACATTGATATAATTTTAAAAATGGCGGGAGAGACAGCGTATGGATATATTTTAAGAAAAGAGCGGGAAAGACCGCGCATTGATACATTTTGTAATGGTAGCAGGGATTGTCTGCACCAGAAAGCATTGTTGGCGGGAGAGACCGCACTTCAGCGTTCGTAGGAAGTCAGTAAGTAGTAAGCGAGAAGTGAAGCGAGTCGGTAGCAGGTCTGAAGCGAGAGGTTGAGAGGAGCGGTGTGCCTGCCAGCCACCAGCTATGATTTACAAGAGATTATAAACGTATGTACAGAGACATCAACTATTACCATAAGAGGAACTAATATTATTGATTTTTTTTTTTTTTTTTTTTTTTTTTTGAGAAACTCAAGACTACTGAAGGTATGTTTGCGCAATGCTAGTTGTAAGATTATTGTAAAAAGTAAGTCCCATTTGAACTTTTGTAACATCATTTCATTACCAACAGTACATAATTGAAGAATCGTTTTCAGAATATCATTAATTTTTGCCAGCAATATCGCATTACTGATTATAATCCATCCCAAAAACCATCAACGTTAAACTTTGCAAAACTTTATTGTTGTCAAGAAAAGGTTTAACTACGAATTACGTAACTTCAGTCAAATTAATTAAAGAATAACGTCAGATTTGCTATTAAAGAATAACTTGAGCATTGGTAATAAATACAGCCACTTATTATGACAGCCCGCATCTCGTGGTCGTGCGGTAGCGTTCTCGCTTCCCACGCCCGGGTTCCCGGGTTCGATTCCCGGCGGGGTCAGGGATTTTCTCTGCCTCGTGATGGCTGTGTGTTGTGTGCTGTCCTTAGGTTAGTTAGGTTTAAGTAGTTCTAAGTTCTAGGGGACTGATGACCATAGATGTTAAGTCCCATAGTGCTCAGAGCCATTTGAACCATTTGAACTTGTTATGACAGTCCACTAGCAGCTAATAGAGTATAGTAAAACAGAGTAAGTATATTCATGTCGCAGTTCGATGTAGCAGTCAGATGGCGATCCAGTAACAGTAAAAAAGGTTAGGAACAGTTTTGGGTTATTGCAGGTAACGACTGAGGGCCACGACGACGACACATTCTATGTTTCGTCGAAATAATCAGAAAATCACTTTTAATAAGTAGCATTTAAATTTGTATGCGAAGATTGCACTTATTATTATTGAGAAAGAGAATTAATTTCAAAGGGGGGATTTCATTTGTTAATGTTGAGCAAGAGATAGAAATCCTAAGGGAAGGTTTCATAGGTTATTGTAGAAGGGAAGGTTGCGTAACGAAAGAGGTATAGAGGAGACAGGAAGGTTTCAACCTGCGTAGCTGAGATCAGCGAGAGGCGGTCTGAATCAGTGCGGAGAATACACCCTTGTTCTCTAAAGCGGCAGCACACTATGGCAGCCCGGTAATGACGCAGACTGCCGCGGATCCGCGCCTGCCGGCCAACTTCTGGTGTGCCAGTTTGCAAAGCTCTGCTCTGCCAGAATCGAGGCAGAGCCAACAACATACGATTTAAAAGGCCCCAAATGCAAAATCATAGCGACGTTTAAATTTCATTGCAACTTTTAGAAATTTCGCACAGTGTCTTACACAAATGCCAAATATCACAATAACTGTGACCATTATCGAAATGATGGGCGCTGGCACATAAATAATAAAGGTGTAACATAGTCACGTTGGTGGCTAGCGACCGTTCTAGTAAATATGTGTAGATCTGTAGGTAAGCTGGCTAGGTCGCATAAGAACTCATACAGCAGATGAAGGATGACTTTATTGAACATGTAGCGTGTCATCTCGTGTCAGATACAAAACTGGTAATTCTCTTCCCTATGTGCTACCTTTACACTTCCATTTCTGAATATGGAACTAATTACGAAACCCGTAATGCATACTTTGTGTTCAATAGAGGCGTTGTTCAACTGCTGTCTGACTTTTTATGCGACCTGACCATCTTAACTACGGATCTACGTGTATATATACTGACACATAAAGTTATAAGCAACGAAAAAATCAATTTTTTATGTAACATATTCTGTAAAATCGTGCGAGAAAGACAGCAGAGTTGACTGAGCGCGCCCAGCATTCTACACGTAATGGCAATTGTGAGGTAACGAGCGAGTCGTGGCGCCCTGAAAATATTCCAAGTTAGGAGTTGGCGTGGGCCGAGCTGGGGCGTCTCGGAGGGTCGCGGCCTGTCAGCAGCCACGTGGTGCCGAACGTTAGCTTAGCAACCGCGTGACGCTGCACAACGGCCGGTCCAGCAGCGTGGCTGGGAATTCCATGGTGACGCTGTGTCGATGAAGGAGACACGCTAGGAGTGTCATAGATGGCGGACTTTGTGAAACCTTAATGGCAGACATTTTACAATTCGTATAGAAATTAATAGTAGCCACATGAATCATGATACTTCAAAAAGAAACATGTTGAAACGTACCCTTTGAACAATTATACGAGACTGTGCTTAAACTGACACACAGTATTTTTAGCGCAACGCAATCTGACTTTCAAAAATCCATACAAAAGAATGGCCCTGACTAACATTAACCTATACGTGTCACAGATCACTTACCTCACAAAAATCTTCGCTACTCAAGCTACTGCAATACAGCGAGCGCCACTACTGCCAGCTAAATAAAAGATTCAGACTACTGAAGGAACTAACTACTGATAGGCATAGTTAGCAAATGAAAGATTTTGATAGAGAACAAACAATGTATTTACCTCAATACCCATAATATATATAGCAGTTCATGACAAATTTCAAAACTCCGCCATCTCTCTCCCCAGATCCACCACTGCTGGCGGCTCACCTCCAACTGCGCAACGCTACGCGCTGTTAACATCCAGCTGCCGCTGCCCAACACTACAATGGCAGACAACAATGCAAACTAGCCACAGACTGCACACAGCACAGACAGTGATTCTCACACAGAGCGCTACGTAACGTTGCCAATAAGAAAACATAAACAGCCTTCTTACAATGTACATTACCATTGTTTGCACGACGATTCTGACGGTGTAATCTGATTTTCAATATATTTGTTAGTTTAAAATTACGTATCTGACGACAATGTATACAAGTAACACCCAGCAACGAGTTCCCAAAATTTAAATGGTTCATCCGATTTCGTCGACCTACGTGTCTTTAGAAAGCTGTCAGTGTAAACCTAAAATGGCACACATTACAGGCATGTTACCTGAATAGTACGTGTGTTATTGGAGGTCAAAGTGGCCGCTTACTATCGATCGCGTCAGGCCATAAGTACTCGACAGTTACACGAATAAACGGTAACAGCATGCTTATAAATATATTTATTCATCTATGTCTTTGTTACTGTCCGATATATGTTATTCATGAAGAAACGGGTCAGTTATTTACTGTGTTTTAGAAAGCACAGAGACGTTAGGCTACTGGCCTACTTTTGCTTGCTGTTCCTTTGATATATGTCTATTTAATTTGTTTATATATTATTTAATATGTGTGTTAGAGCGTGTCTGTGGTCCAGCGGTGGGAATGTTTATTTAATTTCAAGTTATTTAAATGTAAATCCAGTATTTCGTGTGTGTTTCAATATGTTTGTGAGTGCACGTTGGCTTGGAGACATGGGGGGAAGTGCTCTAGCCAATCACAGCGCTCGTTACTGAGAGAGACGTATGGAGGTTGGGGAGGAGCATCATTTCCGGAGAGGACACGAGGGAGTTCTCGGCAGCGCGGCGCGAGGGACAGTCGTACATGACACGGGGAGTCTTGGACGGTACGGCAAGACGGACGGACAGTCGCGGAAAGACTTGGAGAGTGTGGAGCGCTTTGCACGTGGTCGCGGGAGATGTAAATACTTCGGAGAGCCGACTTGTGAACTTGTGCTACTTCCGAGGTTTCTACAGTGAAGACGTAGAGTGCGTTTAGAAGTGAATATCTCGCGAGCTATATTGTCATTCATAACTAATTACGTGCAGTAGGAATCTGCTGTTTCCCTGTTATTCAACTCATATTTCATTTAATTGCTGGACCATCGACACCAATACGTGTTTTGCAGAAATATACCGCATTCTCAAAAGTACAGGGTTATTACAAATGATTGAAGCGATTTCACAGCTCTACAATAACTTTATTATTTGAGATATTTTCACAATGCTTTGCACACACATACAAAAACTCAAAAAGTTTTTTTTAGGCATTCACAAATGTTCGATATGTGCCCCTTTAGTGATTCGGCAGACATCAAGCCGATAATCAAGTTCCTCCCACACTCGGCGCAGCATGTCCCCATCAATGAGTTCGAAAACATCGTTGATGCGAGCTCGCAGTTCTGGCACGTTTCTTGGTAGAGGAGGTTTAAACACTGAATCTTTCACATTACCCCACAGAAAGAAATCGCATGGGGTTAAGTCGGGAGAGCGTGGAGGCCATGACATGAATTGCTGATCATGATCTCCACCACGACCGATCCATCTGTTTTCCAATCTCCTGTTTAAGAAATGCCGAACATCATGATGGAAGTGCAGTGGAGCACCATCCTGTTGAAAGATGAAGTCGGCGCTGTCGGTCTCCAGTTGTGGCATGAGAGAATTTTCCAGCATGTCCAGATACACGTGTCCTGTAACGTTTTTTTCGCAGAAGAAAAGGGGCCGTAAACTTTAAACCGTGAGATTGCACAAAACACGTTAACTTTTGGTGAATTGCGAATTTGCTGCACGAATGCGTGAGGATTCTCTACCGCCCAGATTCGCACATTGTGTCTGTTCACTTCACCATTAAGAAAAAATGTTGCTTCATCACTGAAAGCAGGTTTCGCACTGAACGCATCCTCTTCCATGAGCTGTTGCAACCGCGCCGAAAATTCAAAGTGTTTGACTTTGTCATCGGGTGTCAGGGCTTGTAGCAATTGTAAACGGTAAGGCTTCTGCTTTAGCCTTTTCTGTAAGATTTTCCAAACCGTCGGCTGTGGTACGTTTAGCTCCCTGCTTGCTTTATTCATCGACTTCCGCGGGTTACGCGGAAACTTGCCCGCACGCGTTCAACCGTTTCTTCGCTCACTGCAGGCCGACCCGTTGATTTCCCCTTACGGAGGCATCCAGAGGCTTTAAACTGCGCATACCATGGCCGAATGGAGTTAGCAGTTGGTGGATCTTTGTTAAACTTCGTCCTGAAGTGTCGTTGCACTGTTATGACAGACTGATGTGAGTGCATTTTCAAGCACGACATACGCTTTCTCGGCTCCTGTCGCCATTTTGTCTCACTGCGCTCTCGAGCGCTCTGGCGAAAGAAACCTGAAGTGCGGCTTCAGTCGAACAAAACTTTATGAGTTTTTCTACGTATCTGTAGTGTGTCGTGACCATATGTCAATGAATGGAGCTACAGTGAATTTATGAAATCGCTTCAATCATTTGTAATAGCCCTGTACTTCTGCTATCGTACTCATCATTTAAAGTCGTTAAAATAGCACCTGCAGATTTTATTTAATTGCAGTCTTTCATTTATAAATGTCTGTATTACGTTCAAAATTCGCAATTGCCGAGTGACAGAATCCTTAGACCATTCGATTCATGTGTCTATTAATGTTGTATACTGTAGACTCACCAGTATTGGGCTTGTAATGCGGCAACTACGTACCCAGCCCCTAGAGAACGAAACCTGCCAAAACGTTTATTATTTCAACTCTGAGTCGGAGGGTAGGTAGTTGGGGGCCAACCATCACATCATCATTTTCTAATTTGAAAGCCCGCACAGTGCTGCACCTAGGCTATCCAGCTGACCAGCCTTCTCTGTGTGCCCCGTAGACGCATATAGCTGTGAATCGATAAGCAAACTACCGGCTCTCTTTGTGGTATTACACTTATCTTATAAATCAACAGAAGAAGAGATGCTGGAAGACCTAAGATGAGAAGAGCAGACAATTTGTGAAGATGGAAATGACTCAATGCCTAATCCATGAAGAGCAGCAGTAGTAACAGTAGAAGAAGAAGATGAAGAAGAGAAAGGCAATATTATTTCATTTTCCTACGAACCTAAATCATTTTTCCACGCAAATGGCAGATACATGCGCAAGACTTAAACCGCTTACTGGCGTCCCCACTGTTAGGGAGCAGCAAAAAAGCATCGAGACGGAAAAAAAAGAAAAATACGCTTTTGAGGCGACAACGTAATGACGTCCCTGCGCTTACGCGCACACACGCACACGACGGAAAAAATGATAAATGAGAGATGCAAAGGAGTAGGAGTGTATTTAATGAGGACGGGTAAATTATGGAAGTGATAACGAGCAGTCCCAGAGGACGAGTGTGTGAGCAATCTGGAGGCGGCGGGCAGTATTAATGGTAACGGCCTCATTGTTTGTCAAGACCATTAGGCCGCGAGCCGGCCTGTAAAATTCTGGCACGTTTCACAAAGTGTACCCGCCGCCCGAGCTCCCGGCAATTTACTCCCAGGCCGGAAAGGAGACTTTCGGGGTGAATCGTGAGGGTGCGACTGTTACTGTCGCGTGTGACTCCTCTCGATAAAATAGACGCCATTGTCGCACTGTTCTCGCAGAAGGATAAATTATTTGTGAGTGCAGGCTTTCACGGCGAATTTCATATATTATGAAGCCTTCACGGGTTGTCAGTCGAGTAGCGTCGTCGTCTCGTAGCAACGTTTCGATGCAATGCGTCTCCATCATCTTCGCCTGAAGGTGATGCATTCCATCGAAACGTTGCTACGAGACGACGACGAAACTCGGCTGACAACCCGTCAAGGCTTCATATAGGATAAGTTATTGTTTTCATAGGGTTTTTCCATCTAGAAGAAGCGTTCGTCAACGTAAAATGGTGTAGGTTCAAATGGTTCAAATGGCTCTGAGCACTATGGGACTCAACTGCTGTGGTCATAAGTCCCCTATAACCTAGAACTACTTAAACCTAACTAACCTAAGGACATCACACACATCCATGCCCGAGGCAGGATTCGAACCTGCGACCGTAGCAGTCGCACGGTTCCGGACTGCGCGCCTAGAACCGCGAGACCACCGCGGCCGGCAAATGGTGTAGGATTTTTGAAATCTCAGCCAAATACACATGCCTATGTCAGGTAACATGCACTATGTACCGAACAAGAACAAGTAATGGACAGTTTCAGTGAGTAGCCTTTACCTAAATGTGTATCTTAAATACAAACCTAGGAATGTGAACTGATAACCTCAATGTGCTACTGAGCTCAAAGCCACGTCGCATACATGAAATTGAAAACAATCCGGTGTGTGTGAAAACCAATTTCACTCATAAGCAAATAAATAAGCAAACAAATAATTTCACGGTCAGTTGACTTGGTCAGTGCGTACTGTAATGCCGAGGTGTATAAGAATGTAACCTGTATCACACGAAAATTTCTGCACTAACGTAGTAAAATAAAGAAACTGAGAGAACCTGCATTGCGCAAAGGAAACGAAACGGTCTTACCTGCAAATTTGAACACTGGCGGAAACAGTAAGACTCAGCAACAGCTATCAAAATATTGCTAAAAACTAACTACAGTTGATTCAGGGAAATTGTATTGGTGATCTTGACATAGAATGCCAATGAAGCACATGGCTCAGTCTTTAACTTCTGAAATTTCAGTTACGAAGGAATTTACCAAAAAAAAAGAAAAAAACGATTTTAGAATCTAATATGAAAATTCATTTAATCTAACAACTTCCATGGTACAGTAAATTAACTCAGAAGATCAAACGATAAAATAATTATCAAAAACTCGACTGTGACGGGGGTGAAGTGGACCAACAATACAAGTCTACAACAATAAAAATAAACTTTTTACCTCGTCAAATGATTCCCTATTCTTCATTTCAAAACCTTTCTTTATGTTCGTATGCTATACAACCATTTTTCTGAGTCATCTTTCCTCTTCGTAATAAATCTGCAACTCAAATAGTTCCTAAACTGTACCAATGCATTAAGGCGGAGGAGCAAGAGAGATGTGAAAACCAGTCATAGAAATAAAAGATATTTTCAAGTGGGTGAAAGGTTATCAGTGATAATGTGCGCTGACGACATTGCTACTATTGGTGAAAGGTAAAATTACAGGAGCTGTTCAATGGGTACAGAAATTGCACTGAAAGAAAACCAAGCAAAAATGAAAGTAATGACGAGTTGCAGAAGAGAGGTTAGCGACAAACTTAACATCAAAACTGAAGACCGCGTCGTAGATAAAGTGAACTAAATCTGCTACCTTAGAAGCAAAAAAACTCGCGATGGACGAAGCGTGAAAGATATAAGAGAAAAAAACTAACTTAATGTTGGGACATTGTGATAGGGTATGTGTTAAAATATTAGCGAATGGATTCTGTGACACCCGAGGGAGGCACAGACTGCTAAGACTGAAAGAGGAAGATTGGGATGTATTCAACTTATCAGTGAGGACGTTGGCTAAGAGACACTCTGGAATGATAAGGTTTGCACAGAATCGTGGTGGCCTGTAAAACCTTTCATAAGACTGATGACCGAATAAAACGACTCAATGACTTTAATATTGCTTATTGATTATTTCCGTTTTGTGATTAATTCGTAGAATTTATTGATAGAGCTAGTAACACACAGGTAGGAGCAGCTCACATTTCGCCATTGGAATATGGTAAGCGTCAGGCATCCCTGTCCTGAGATGCTAATAATATTAATGTCGAACGAAACAACAAGTTTACTGTTACCAGCCACATTTTTTTCCCCCCCATGACGCGCCTCCAAGTTTTAAACTTCCCTCCTCAGGAGGATTTATGTGTATTAATGTGACATGTATGTGTTTTTTCACGACTTTAGATTAACCTGCACCACCGCCTAGTAGAGAAACTGTTCCACAGGTTACCCCACCGTCGTAACGCAACACTTACATGTCATATTAATCTCCCTACATCCACGTAACGATAGAGGTTTACACCTTCGAAACGCGCTGTGGAAATAAATGAAGAGAGGCTGGTAACCGTAAACTTATATTTCACTCCATATCAATAACAATCAAGGTAAAGCCTAGCCAAAAATTGTCGCATTAAACATATTATTCATATTAACATAATGAAATCTTCTCTGTGCTGTTCTCCGGGACTCGAGCCGAAAGCGCTGCCTTTCGCGTTCCATTCTTGTCTTCATTTGTCTACTGCCCTATAAAGAGCATCTGTAGACGGTGTATTTTAATGTTCGTGTCTGGAGAACGGATTAAAAATATTAGCTGGTTCTTCCTTCTGTGATGCAACGGCTGCATGAAGGTCCAACCTGCTATCGGTGGACAGAGACACGCGTGATATGTAATCACCGCGTGTGCTGTCTCATCTCCGACTGAAGATTCTTCTGTTTATATCACAGCAAAGTATCGCAAGCAAATCGTCTATGATGCTCGTATGACTATTGTATATTGATAAAGTAATCGTTGCACCCAATGCGAACTATTCGATTTTGGCAGCATTTCCACCCGTGGTCGCCGGCCGCGGTGGTCTAGCGGTTCTAGGCGCTCAGTCCGGAACCGCGCGACTGCTACGGTCGCAGGTTCGAATCCTGCCTCGGGCATGGATGTGTGTGATGTCCTTAGGTTAGTTAGGTTTAAGTAGTTCTAAGTTCTAGGGAACTGATGACCACAGATGTTGAGTCCCATAGTGCTCAGAGCCATTTGAACCATTTTGAACCACCCCTGGTCGGTAATGCACGCTAATTAGGTCTGTATCTCGTCGAGCAAAAATATTTTCATTACATAGGTGATAGAACGTAGGAGACACATTTCCTACAACCAGACTTTACACCAACAATTTGACTAAATCTATTTGTAGCTTCAGTATCCCAGTAACTCTCTCCTACTTTCAGGATTTCGCAGTACAGGATACCATGGAGAAATTGCGTATACACAGGCTAAGGATTGTATCCAGAATAAATATTACACTTTGCAGAGGAGTATGAGTAGCATTGAAACTTGGTTGCAAATTAACACTGAGTGTTGGTAATGATACTGACAGGTAGTAAAGGGAGTTGTCATCTAACCTAAAATCGTTTGTTCTGGATAACGGCTTCTCTTCTATATACGAACTTTTATGTCACGACTGGTACCCACTAAAAGAAATTTTTAAAAACTAGTTCTAAGAGTAGCTGCATGAGTTGATATTAGTTCCCAGATTTTCCTGTGCTATACAGTCTCACTGTCGTACATGTAACAACTTTTATGCGTAGTAGACGTGTTACATTCATACTCTGTTCTAGTTTTAATGTCTAGTTTTGTAATTAAAGTTCTCTTTCTAAATTCGCGTATTTGAATGTTCCAGGTAACGAGCAAGTCGCTGGAACTGGACCACTTTCCACAGACAACGGGTTACGGCATTCTGCGCACTATCCAGATTAGAGCGTCATCCGGCTGCAAGTTTCAGATGACATGTCAGGTATTTTAGAAGTCGAGTTGTCATGTGTGAGAGAGTGAAATGGCTGTTACCGTGTGTACCAATCGCACATCCATAACGCAGTTTTAGTGGCTGAAAATGACGTGAGTGATCGTTTCCTTCACCAACTGCGAAGTTAGGACTACGATACAGTTTTAGGACGAGCGTCAAGCAGATTTAACTGAAATTCTTCGTCAGTGTACCTAATGTGGAAGAAGTACTTCGGAAACAAGAAGATGCATCCTTGTTGGAGCAAACAATTTCCTAAAGAAATCCACTGAGACAATCGCACTGAACTGTGGAAAACAATATAATTAAATAAGTTGCAGAATCCTTCAAACACAACACGAAGGTCGTCTGAGGGAAACTGAAGAGGACTGTTCAGTACGAGAAGACCTTGATAGCTTAATGCTCAGTGAAAGTGTTGATGTACAGTAACGTTGAGCCATAAATGATTCAGCGAGCAACCACTTTTGTGCTTATACTGGTAGGTGTCTAACAACCCGTCCTGTAGCACCAATGATGTTTGCTCGACTGATTTCTACATTTTTCTACACAACAATTAATTTCTATCAAACTTCCAAACGCATTGCCAAGGTGTGGGTGACAGCCACCAGTTGTTTCCATAAATTACACAAACATAGAAGACGATGTCAAGTGCCTAAACTCATGTGGCGGACATGCTGAGAAGAACTCCATTACTATATCTGTAACAATCAATAGTTCTACTCTCTTATTTTCTTTTCTTGATTAGAAATACAGGGAAACTAACTCCACCCTGATACTAACAAGATCAGAAACGAATCTAAATTCCCGTAAAAGGAAACCAACTCGCTTTCGAGTACTGTACTCTCTTCGTTACCACACTATCGAAGAAATTTCCTCTCGGAGACGATGCTGTGACTTTCCGCTGCTCTTCGTTTCTTCTGATCGCTTATACTATGCTCTCCTAGTGGGATCATGTTTATACTTTTGTGCATGATGATATTAAGATCCTGTGGTTCTTTAGTGACTTATTTGTCTTCGTAGATTATAACAACAGGCATTCTGGTAGATCACTACGACTGGCCAGCATAAAAGGACATTATTTTAAATTTTCTAATTATTAGACAATATCTTTTGAATCTGGGAAGTTAGCTCTTGGTTGCTCAGATTACGAGAAGGAGAAACAGATGTTCAGAAAAGCATTTGACCCAGTAGCACTATGACTCTCATTAACTAAGATTCGATTGCTTGGCGTATCATAGGAAGTTTGTGGCTATTGCGGACTCTTTCGTTGGATGCAGCACACTCTCTTGCATTGACAGTCAAGGGAACTGTAGAAGTAAATTCAACCGTCCTCTAGGAAATTGTTGACATACTTGCTGTTTATGTTGTAAATTAATGACCTCGCGGACAATGTGAATAGTAACCTCACACTTTCCTCATATGATACCATCTTCTTCTCTCCTATTCTCTTGTCTTCTCTTTTCCCTATAGATAAATAGAAGTTTCATGCTCGCTTCCGTCTGTACGTTCGGGCTAATCTCAGGGACTACTGTAGGCATTCTGAACAGGTTTTGACTAATACATAGACTGGTCAACAAGGAAGTTTCACGCATATAATTTATAAATATTTCGTGACAGTTGATTTACTAATCATGAATTACAATCCGCCACTGCTGTGAAAACGATGGCATTACCATCTAGTGGTACAGTCGCCGCAACTCCAAATAGCAGCGAAGCTCAAGCAGAATCCGAATCGAGCCGTGTACTCCAGCGGTAAACTGTGTGCCTGAAAACCAAAACTTCATGGGATCAAATTCTGGTTGTATCACAGATTCTTCAACCTGTCTTTTGTCGTTTCATTCACCTCACCACGCTGTGAAGATTCGTCTGACGCGAATCACGGTTCACATTCCATATTAAATGTATGTCTCCTTTCTCTAATCGGCACTGAAATTGGGCTCGGTGGTCTAAAAGTAAAGCACGTGACCGATAACTGAAAAGTCGCAGCATCGAATAGCGGTTGGATCACGGATTTTTGTCTTTGTTTTTTATGCTAGCAATGATCTCTTGATAATGTGGATATTCTCCACTAACTAATTATCTTCCGCATTCTACATTAAACTGCAAGTTGCCTTTTCCAGTTGGGTACCTGACAAGGGAGATGCAAGTCGCAGAAGTGACTTCTATCTCAAAGACTAGCACGAGGATATTGTTGTTGTTGTTGTGGTCTTCAGTCCTGAGGTTTGATGCAGCTCTCCATGCTACTCTATCCTGTGCAAGCTTTTTCATCTCCCAGTACCTACCGCAGCCTACATCCTTCTGAATCTGCTTAGTGTATTCATCTCTTGGTCTCCCTCTACGATTTTTTCCCTCCACGCTGCCCTCCAGTACTAAATTGGTGATCCCTTGATGCCTCAGAATATGTCCTACCAACCGATCCCTTCTTCTGCCACAAACTCCTTTTCTCCCCAATTATATTCAATACCTCTTCATTAGTTATGTGATCTACCCATCTAATCTTCAGCATTCTTCCGTAGCACCACATTTCGAAAGCTTCTATTCTCTTCTTGTCTATTTATCGTCCACGTTTCACTTCCATACATGGCTATACTCCATACAAATACTTTCAGAAACGACTTCCAAAAACTTAAATCAATACTCGATGTTAACAAATTTCTCTTCTTCAGAAACGCTTTCCTTGCCATTGCCAGTCTATATTTTATATCCTCTCTACTTCGACCATCATCAGTTATTTTGCTCCCCAAATAGCAAAACTCCTTTACTACTTTAAGTGCCTCATTTCCTAATCTAATTCCCTCAGCATCACCCGACTTAATTCGACTACATTCCATTATCCTTGTTTTGCTTTTGTTGATGTTCATCTTATATCCTCCTTTCAAGACACTGTCCATTCCCTTCAACTGCTCTTCCTAGTCCTTTGCTGTCTCTGACAGAACCTCTAAGTTTTTATTTCTTCTCCATGGATTTTAATACATACTCCGAACTTTTCTTTTGTTTCCTTTACTGCTTGCTCAATATACAGATTGAATAACATCGGGGTGAGGCTACAACCCTGTCTCACTCCCTTCCCAACCACTGCTTTCCTTTCATACCCCTCGACTCTTATATCTGCCATCTGCTTTCTGTAAAAATTGTAAATAGCCTTTCGCTCCCTGTATTTTACCCCTGCCACCTTCAGAATTTGAAAGAGAGTATTCCAGTCAACATTGTCAAAAGCTTTCTCTAAGTCTACAAATGCTAGAAACGTAGATTTGCCTTTTCTTAATCTCTCTTCTAAGATAACTCGTAGGGTCAGTATTGCCTCACCTTTTCCAACATTTCTACGGAATCCAAACTGATCTTCCCCGAGGTCGGCTTCTACCAGTTTTTCCATTCGTCTGTAAAGAGGATATTAACCCCCACGAAATTATTATCACTAGTGTCTGCACACACACGTCCGTAAATAGCGATTTCCAACAAGAAAAAATGGCTCTGAGTACCATGGGACTCAACTGCTGTGGTTATCAGTCCCCTAGAACTTAGAACTACTTAAACCTAACTAACCTAAGGACATCACCCACATCCATGCCCGAAGCAGGATTCGAACCTGAGACCGTAGCAGTCGCACGGCTCCGGACTGCGCCCCTAGAACCGCGAGACTACCGCGACCGGCTCCAACAAGACACCTCAAGAATTAGTGTCTATATGCAGATATAGCTGATTTAGAATCGAATGAAGAACTTTAATTTTGCTGAGCTTCGCCCATTCACATAGGAAGCAGGTGATTGGATTATAGCCAACACGCAAGGCATACGCACTCCACAGAGCGCCTACGCCCGGCTGCCTCTCTGCTATAACCAGTAAAAAGGGCAGTCTAGCGTCTCTGGAAAGCATCAGCGAACATTTTGCCCCTAGCAAAAGTTTTTCCTCACGATGCGGTCTATCATGTTCGTCGGAAAGACTTTCGAATAGGTGCCTAACATAATAGTCGTCAAGTGCATTATCTCTCGTGTATCGGAAAATATTTTCAATTTCATGTTTGCAATATTTAGCTGGTATCAGCGCAAAGAGTTACTGGTCATCACGACACCCAGCATCAACAGAAGGCGTCGATTTGTTTCCCGTTATACACAAAACGATTTTAAAAGCGGAATTTCACATGCTCAAGAGATAGGGTGGTCCCAAATTAGTTAATTGCGATATTCGTTTTAGTAATTAGCACTAACATGAACGGTAAAACACGAAGAACTGTACTGTAGCGGTGACCGAGCATCGCTGCTGCATGGCGGCAGCAGTCGGCGTGGACCATGGCGGTGTTGTCGCTGTTGGAATTCTTGTTATTCTTCGTGTTTTACTGTTACTGTTAATGCGTATCAGTAGAATCACTACCGCACTAGACTAATTTGCGTCCGCTTTATCTAAGGTGCGCGTATAATTCCGCTTAGAATATCATTTTGGTTGTAACTGGAAACCAACTGGCGTTTTTCATCGACATCGGACGTCGCCTGAAATACTGGATGAGCAGTACTTGTTTGGACTGACTCCAGGTACGTACTGCAAAAACGAAATTGCTAATACCTGTGGAAACACCACAGGAAACGCTAGTGGCGACTCTTTTTTCTTTTTTTCCCCACAAAAACAGTAACAAAATTTGGTAGCTTCCAATGAAATGATATAAATAAGGTGGCAGGTAATTGCAGACATAAATTACAGCATTCATAGAATGAGGAATGATATTCAGTCTTTAGCAGCAGTACACATTAAGCACCTTCACTGTCACCTTCAACTGGTGGCAGTTCATCATGCACATTTTCTTCTTCTGCAGCCTGAGGTTCCCCATCATCAGTTCCCAGTCCCAAATTAATCATTCAGTAAATCCTTGATGTGTTCTATCCAGGATAAATTACGTGGACAGAAGAGCAGTCCTGAACAGCGACATCGCAAAGTCGTTCACTGCCTTGTCATTTTTTGTCAGTTTCAGGCTTCTAAACGCATCCTTAGGGAGTTAGGAGAGACACCCTGTATATATTCACAGGCAGGAGGTGCAGTCGATTTCCCCCTATTTTGTAACTGAGGACTGGGTGACAGAAAAAATATATTTTAGTACAAAGATTTCATGTTATCACCATTATTAGAGATGGACAACCAGTTTAGACTTTCAAAATAACTAGTCCAAGATTATTCCAATAAACTGAATCTGTAAATGAACAGTAAATGTATTTACCAGACCACTTCTAGCTATCTCTGCATAATCGTTAGTAAAGTATTCTCCCACAAAGTCATCGAATGAATAAATTTCCAGCTATTGTAGCCACAGGAAGACTGTCAAACTACTTACGATATGCGCCAACTACCATTCCTTAAGTTACGTTCCGTCTCACATAAATGTTCTTCAAACACCATCATCATATATTTGTTTACAAGTACAAGTCAACAGTAATTGTGTTTCAGGTTTTGAATCCTTTTTACGTACAAACGACTTTTCTGACTTCGGATCCAGTGCGTTCTGACAAAGAATGTTTCATGGTAAAGTTATGTGTCCATTTTTCTACTACATAGAGCTTTTGTTATTTTATCAAACGTCCGTATTAGTCCAGAAACAACGAAATGTTTTGGGCTCCGAATACACTGAAATATGTCATGGATAACCGGGCGAAATTTGTAACCTAAATATTATTAATTAGTTCTTTTTCTCTCGTTCTTTTGCAGAAATTAACCAAATAATTTACGCTACTGCTATTTATTTGTGTATCGCTCGCTGTTTCATTTGATTCTGCAATTCTGTGACGGATTTCAAATCATTAGTAATTTTGGGGTAAAATTATTTTAAAACCTCTCCACATCGCAATTTTTGCCTTTTCTGCTAAAATTCGCTACTGATTTTCTTTGTAACGTCACTTGTCAACACTTTCTCTGTGACCTGGACAGTACCATCTCCAAACGCATCAAACAGTATGCCTCATCATTCACACCGTATAAGCTGAACATCCATTCGGACTTTTTGCAGTATGTGTGTGTGTGTGTTTTAGATTACAAATATTTCTAAAAGCAATGAACGAGATACTTCGCATATAAATGTGATAACCGAAAAGGAAAGCTTAAAGTATTTTTAATGTTTAAGGAGTTGTGGTGGAGAAGTATCGGAAATAAACAGCGATAAAAATAACTCGGTAGATCTGATAACAATGGAGAACTGCAAAAAAGTAATACTGCAAGAAAAGTAATCCAAGAAACAAAAAAGATGTCAGCAGGCGCTGATAATATAAATAAGCAGTTGATTAAATATGCGTCTGATAAACTAAAGTATAGACTTCTAAATTTTAGAAGTGTTCGCTGGCTGAGCGGACATGTGCCAGGGGAATGTAACAGAATTTTAGTATTCCCTATTTACAAGTAAAGAGATAAATTACAATTTACAATCTATCGAGGAAGACGTGTGCTAAGTTTCTTTTATAACCCATATGTTAAAATTAGAAATAAGAGATTAATCCTAAGAGTGTTAGCAAGCGTGTTAGAAGTACAAAGTGTTTTTGGAAGAAAAGATCCTGTTGTGATTGTATTTTCAGTCTGGCATAAGTAACTGAGAAAAAAGAAGAGAATTCAGACTATCGACTTAACACGTTTTCATCGATTATGAAAAGGCGTTTGACAATGTAGATCAGTAAATGCTATGAAAACCACTAAGGGAAATATCAGTTCCAGCTCACCTGTTTACGGTAATTCAACCATTATACAAAAATAATGAAACAAGGACTCGAACTGTAAGCAGTTGGATAGAATCTGCAGATATTAATCAACAAGTTAGACAAGGCTTCCCATTCTCTGCCCCCTCCTCCTTTTCATTGTTTGTTTTGTTGATATAATTACTGGAAGGTTGTCTGTCTTAAACGACACATTAATAAGTGATAATTCTAATTTTCTGTTACTGCTATTTGCTTATGATCAACTTATTATAGGAAAATCTGCACAAAAAATTCAAATTGAAGTACGTAAGTCGAATGAAATTACCGCTAAACATGAAATGACAAAATCGGCAGATAAAGCAAAACTGATGGCATTTCCAGGATTTGAACCCATAAGAGCCAAAATTATTATAGACAGACAAATAATTGAGAGATTAAATAAGTACAGTGAAATTTTAAAGTTCATGAAATTTTAAAGTTTCTGAAATTGGCCAGATTCAGACGTGGAAACGTACAAACTATATTAAAACATAAAGTACGGAAAGATACATTAATTAAACTTCTTAAGTTAATAGGCTTGTCTTTGTTGGTTGTTTGTTAGCGAATCTTGGACCCTAACATCGGATCTACGAGTATTATGTTGAATCGAATCATCAGATATGAAATTCCTCCGCTTCGTAGCGGGTTATTCATTCCTGGGTCATAAAAAAAAACATCGGTATTTGACAAGAACTGAATATAGTATCGATCTGAACTACACTCCTGGAAATTGAAATAATAACACCGTGAATTCATTGTACCAGGAAGGGGAAACTTTATTGACACATTCCTGGGGTCAGGTACATCACATGATCACACTGACAGAACCACAGGCACATAGACACAGGCAACAGAGCATGCACAATGTCGGCACTAGTACAGTGTATATCCACCTTTCGCAGCAATGCAGGCTGCTATTCTCCCATGGAGACGATCGTAGAGATGCTGGATGTAGTCCTGTGGAACGGCTTGCCATGCCATTTCCACCTGGCGCCTCAGTTGGACCAGCGTTCGTGCTGGACGTGCAGACCGCGTGAGACGACGCTTCATCCGGTCCCAAACATGCTCAATGGGGGACAGATCCGGAGATCTTGCTGGCCAGGGTAGTTGACTTACACCTTCTAGAGCACGTTGGGTGGCACGGGATACATGCGGACGTGCATTGTCCTGTTGGAACAGCAAGTTCCCTTGCCGGTCTAGGAATGGTAGAACGATGGGTTCGATGACGGTTTGGATGTACCGTGCACTATTCAGTGTCCCCTCGACGATCACCAGTGGTGTACGGCCAGTGTAGGAGATCGCTCCCCACACCATGATGCCGGGTGTTGGCCCTGTGTGCCTCGGTCGTATGCAGTCCTGATTGTGGCGCTCACCTGCACGGCGCCAAACACGCATACGACCATCACTGGCACCAAGGCAGAAGCGACTCTCATCGCTGAAGACGACACGTCTCCATTCGTCCCTCCATTCACGCCTGTCGCGACACCACTGGAGGCGGGCTGCACGATGTTGGGGCGTGAGCGGAAGACGGCCTAACGGTGTGCGGGACCGTAGCCCAGCTTCATGGAGACGGTTGCGAATGGTCCTCGCCGATACCCCAGGAGCAACAGTGTCCCTAATTTGCTGGGAAGTGGCGGTGCGGTCCCCTACGGCACTGCGTAGGATCCTACGGTCTTGGCGTGCATCCGTGCGTCGCTGCGGTCCGGTCCCAGGTCGACGGGCACGTGCACCTTCCGCCGACCACTGGCGACAACATCGATGTACTGTGGAGACCTCACGCCCCACGTGTTGAGCAATTCGGCGGTACGTCCACCCGGCCTCCCGCATGCCCACTATACGCCCTCGCTCAGAGTCCGTCAACTGCACTTACGGTTCACGTCCACGCTGTCGCGGCATGCTACCAGTGTTAAAGACTGCGATGGAGCTCCGTATGCCACGGCAAACTGGCTGACACTGACGGCGGCGGTGCACAAATGCTGCGCAGCTAGCGCCATTCGACGGCCAACACCGCGGTTCCTGGTGTGTCCGCTGTGCCGTGCGTGTGATCATTGCTTGTACAGCCCTCTCGCAGTGTCCGGAGCAAGTATGGTGGATCTGACACACCGGTGTCAATGTGTTCTTTTTTCCATTTCCAGGAGTGTATAAATGAAAAGTACAGACTGAAGTGGAAAGCCGATGTCCAGTGTATGTCTAATAATAGGATAACTGAATCTGCAACATTACATAAAACAACAGAGAAAGAGACTGTAGACGTCTTTTAAAAGATGGTGTGAAAAAGTTTGAGGTGGAACACACCAAAGAGACTAAACCTTGAAGATGATGTTGGTGATGATTATAACGATAATGAAAAGCAGTAACGGAATGTGTAGTTCAATGATAATATAAAATAACAGGTTAATCTACGTATTGATACACCTAGAGGGTGCCCAAAAAACTAGCCCTGTGAAGTATGACTGAAAATGAGTTACTCAAGTAAATGACTATAAGCCAGTAAAATTAGCTACTATATGTGGGCTGTCTTCCCTAAAATTAGTAGAATTCTGTAAACTGTTTTAAACATACAAGTAGTCCTCTGACATAAACAAGATGAGTATGCCCCGATTGGTGAGGGGAGCTTCAGCCATAATAAAAAGAAAAATATTTTTAAAAAAGAAAAATATTTTAAAGCATAAGATCCGAAGATGACATCATAGTTCTGTGGAAACTGTTCATCCAATAAAATGCTTTTTTGGAAATCTTGGCTTGTGGAGTTTTCTTCAGTTACCATATATTGCAAATCGCCCCCATAGTGACAATGTCCGGAATTTTCACTCATTCATTTCATTTATTGCATGTTGAGTCTTCCTCCGTAGCGCAGCGGTAGCATTACCACCTACCACGCAAGGGGCCCGGATTCGATTCCCGGCAGGGGAATGGGTGTTGTGTGTCCTTCATCATCATTTTCATCATCATTTACACCCAAGTCGCCGAAGTGGTGTCAACTAAAAAGACTTGCAGTTCGGCGCCCGAAACCCGAAGAGGATATCCCGACCGATAAATGCCATACGATCATTTCTTTTTTCATTGCATATTGAAAGACCTACTGCCTGTTTTAAATAGCAAGTCGTACATTTTACAATTTTGCATTGTTCCATATTTCTAACATTTTTTGTCTTGAGCAACAGAAAAAGAGTAACAATAATGAGTTGGCAATGGAATAAAATGAACATAAATTGAGGGAAAGGAAACGGAAACAATTCAAAAATCTAAGAAGAAGCTAATAGACGATAGAAGAGGTTTTTAATGGAAGAAAGTGTCCCACTATCTGGCTGTTCCAGGTAGGAGAGCATTGGAACAACTTTGAGCCAGTCACAGATGGAGCAGCAGTTTGCTTAGGTCCAAGTACAAATGATAAGAGTATGTTGTTTACAGTTTTTCATTAAATATAATAAATTAGTATACGTTTCTCATATTAATTTTACTGTTGTTTACTGACAATGTCATGGCTTTTTCTGAAGGAGGGGAGCCTCGGAAACTCTTCAACCTTTGCCTAGCCAGGAAGTTTCATCTCAGTGTATTTCTGTAATGTACACAGTTATGAAGTTAAACTTAGTAATTATTTACATTTTAATTATCTGTAGGTACAATACTTATATATTTTTATACATTTTCTAACGTTGGACAATGTTCAATGTATACTTGTTTCATTATTTTTCCCATTTTTTATATTATTTTATGAATCCACATTGTCTTGTTCTGAGTTTGTTGAGGCGTCCGAGTCAGTGGTTGTGTTGTTGTCGCAATCGTTCCATGTGTTGCGTCGTCTTGTGCGGTGATTCCCTATTCTCCGTCTCTCGTATCTCGTTCCTGTCTGTATGCTGTGTGGAGTGCTAACCAGATATCTGGCTGTCTTATCCTTTTGTCCATTGTCGTGCTGTTGCGATCGTATGTGTCTAAACATGTCGTAGTATAATGTGATGTGTTCCGCTGGGCATATGTCTGTGTCACTTAGGCCAACGTGACGGAGATGTTGTGGGTACGGTCCATGTTCATTAATTAAGTGGACCATACCACGTGTAATTCCTTTTCTTAGTCCTGTAGTCACTTTTCCTTTCCGTCCAGAATGCTGCAGCTCTGAAACGTACTGTCCTGTCTATGGGCGACACAATCAGGATGATGCATAATGCCTGTATAGATGATGTTCCAAACGCTCCTTACATTCTTAAAGGGATGCTTCTCTGTCCGCATCGTACAATGTACTTGTGTGATGTGAGGCAGAGACGATGGGCCCATGTGCTGGCTGCATTGCTCAGAATGGACTCAAAATGGTTCAAATGGCTCTGAGCACTATGGGACTTAACATCTGTGGTCACCAGTCCCCTAGAACTTAGAACTACTTAAACCCAACTAACCTAAGGACATCACACACATCCATGCCCGAGGCAGGATTCGAACCTACGACCGTAGCAGTCGCGCGGTTCCGGACTGGGCGCCTAGAACCGCTAGACCACCGCGGCTGGCCCAGAATGGACTCAAACAAGGCGATAGCGTAGGTTCGTATCATTTGCAGTAGGAGTCTAAACTGTGCAGTGTTGAGTCTGGCTAGTCTATGCGTCAGTTTCGTCGCTTTGTCAGTCGCGAGTTTTGTGTGGTCTTTGAATGAAAGTTTTCCGTCAACAGATACTCTAAGGTATCTTGTCGTAAGTTTTCGTTGTATGGTGGTATTGTGAAGTCTGATTGTTGGGTTGCTTTGTAATGTTCTCTTTAGCAGTAGGTAGACAGTTTTGTTGGCTGCTATTTTAAGTTCGTTGTTGTTGTTGCACCAGTTATTTACTCTTTGTAGTATCTGTGTCGCCTTTAGTTCTAGATTTGCTCTTGAGTTGGCTGGTGTAATTACCATCACGAGGTCTGCCTACGCAATTACTCCTGTTACCCTATTGTCCTCATCATGAGTGTTTAAAAGAAGTTCCGTAGCGATAACCCGGAATATGGGACCGCATCTAGATCCCTGTTTTTTTTTTTACTTTTTTTTTACCGAAATGTGGGCAGCCATTCGTAATTCTTTTGACGACCCTTCGATGGCCTGCACACCATTCTACAGTTGTATAGTTGCAGTAGTCTAGAAAATTGTAATATAACGGTGTGGTTATCTGCATTTCCCTAAATCTTCAAATAGTACAACCCATCAGAGGTTATCAAAGGCACCGGCTATATCGATTAGGATCGCAACTAGATATTTGTCTGGTTTGTATTGTTTGGAGGCCATTGTAGTGGCATCATCTATAGATTTTTGTGGTCTAAACCGGAACAGGTGGGGGACTAAGGCCGAAGAGCTATCTGTGCGACCGGAGTTTGTCGCACAGTCGTCTCTCCTGAACCTAGGCCAACGTGTTTATCAAGCAAATTGGTCTGTAAGTTTACGGATCCGTCGGGTCTCTGTCCTTAGTCTTCGTGATGCTTACTGCATCTGCAGATTTCCATGTTGTGAGTATCTCGTGTTGTTGTAAGGCGTCATTCAGCAATTCAGTCAGAAATTGTGTGATCTGCGGTGCTGCATTCCTGACAGTTTCTGGGTGAATTCCGTCGGGCTCCGGCGCCTTTTTGGGTCTGAGTTTGTTAATTGCCTGGGAGGCTTCCTCCTGAGCGAAAGGGATGACTGCTTGGTCAATAGCATAGTTAATTTCAATTAGTCGGCGGAGACTGATGTGTTGTTCTTCGTCCCCAGTTTGGTCATCGTCCCGGAGGAGCTTTTGAAGAACGTATTCTGCGGAGCTTTTCCAGCCTCGCATAGCGGAGCTCTCTGGACGTCTCGGTGTCAACAGTACACGTGGTGTTTTGATTTTGTCAGTGTATAGTTTGTACCGTTCTCCCCACATCTTATTTTCCAACTGAGTCCACACAAAGTGGTCCCAGTGGTCCTTCCTTGCCTTGTTAGTTTCGGTTTTATACCTGTCTTTAGCATCGCGATAGATTTGGAATCTAATTTCCCATTCTCGTGCCGTTTTTGACCTTTGACAGTATCGCAATTTGTCTCGTGATTCTTTCCGGAGTCAGGTCGATATCGTGGACCAAGGCGTTCCCTGCTTCCATCGTTTGTTTGCTACTGGTATGACAGCCAGTTGGGCTTTCTGTAATGTATGTCTCAGGATGTAAACTCTAAAATCAGTGCTACCGTGTGTGGTATAGACCCATGAGTTATTGATCTCCTCTCTCAAACTTTGCCAGTTTGCTTTGTGTGGCAGAACCCGTGGGTGCTTTATTGTATGTGTGTTTGCGGCTGTAGTGGTTGCTGTGTATGTGACTATTACGTTGTGATCACTATGTCTGACTTTGTCTAGGACATGCCATTTTAGAACGTGTGTGACAGTTTTCGCCCGCATCTCGTGGTCGTGCGGTAGCGTTCTCGCTTCCCACGCCCGGGTTCCCGGGTTCGATTCCCGGCGGGGTCAGGGATTTTCTCTGCCTCGTGATGGCTGGGTGTTGTGTGCTTTCCTTAGGTTAGTTAGGTTTAAGTAGTTCTAAGTTCTAGGGGACTGATGGCCATAGATGTTAAGTCCCATAGTGCTCAGAGCCATTTGAACCATTTTTTTTGACATTTTTCATTTGCGAGAGTAATGTCAATGTTATTGAATCCATCTGCATGTCCACAGAAGGTCGGTGGTTGTCCTGCTTTATTCAGTGCGAAAAGGTTACATTCGTTTATTGTCTCTACATCGTCTTACCCTCTGGCGTCCGTTCTGTCGGCATGCCAGAGGTGATGTCGGTGTGTATTAGTAAGCGTCTGCCTCGGGCGAAATGTGTTATCTCCCTTATTTTATTTGTAAAAGGTTCTGTCTCGAGTGAACACTGAGCATACATGGGAGAGATCACCCAGTCTTCCCTTCCCAGTGTGATTTCTATTACTACTGAGTGTTCCGTGTTCTGCTGTGTAATTTGTGTGACTGTTATCGGTGTGTTTGCCTCCACGATTGCTGCCTTTGCATCTGTGGACCCTCTTGTTACAGTGAATTGCTTCGAAATGCCTGGTATTTTCCCACTGCGCATGTATGGCTCCTCCGAGGTAAAGAGAACAAAAATAGTAGCAATTTTGAAAACAGGTAAATCAGCTGACCACCCTCAAAGTTTTAGATGAATTTCCCTTTTGATCTGTATTTATAAACTCTTGGAGAGGCTCATTTATAACAAAATGATCGCCTTCGTTCTGGAACATATCCCAGCTGAGCAAGCAGGTTTCAGGTCTCAGAGAAGTTGTTGCGACCGGGTACTGGCCCTAACAACTTTCATAGAGGTTGGTTTCCAAGAAAACGTGAAGATATCTGTTGCATTCGTAGGCCATGTGACACAGGCTAGAGAGAAGAGATGACATACAAACTACTAAAAACAATCCGATACCAGAAAACTGTAACTTTCATCAACACCATGATAAACAATACATATTTCCGTATTTACGCGGCAGAATATGTGAGCAAGGAGAGAAATTAAGTAATGGTCTGCCACTGGACTCCGTCTTATCCCCTCACCCTATTATTCAACCTATGTATCTCCGATCTCCCCAATACCAGAGCAACAAATTCTGCCTCGCGGTCGATATCGCTCTTCCTTGTAGAACCAAAGATCTCGGACAAGCATAGGCAGTTCTCACAGGAGATATAGCCGTTATGAGCTCCTATTTCAAAAAATGGTGGCTAAAACCCGGTACAAGCAAAACAGAAGTACGTACATTCCGTCTGAACAACAAACAAGCTAACACGGAGCTCAGAGTGAAACTTAACGGAAACACTCTTTGCCATAACAAGCACCTTAAGTACAATGGTGTCATCCTTGACAGCACCCTTTCATGTATAAAACATCTTGAAAATACCGCTGCCAAGATAAAAAGTCATAAGAATATTATTCAGTAATTGTATGGAATGACATGGGGAGCTTCAGCAATACCTCTCGCGCATCATCCATTGCGCTGATCTTCTTAGCAGCCGAGTGTTGTGCACCGGTCTGGCTAAACAGCTGCCACACAAACTTGATCCATATCCAGTTGAACCACTCTGTGCGGTTAATAACTGGGACCATCCGACGAATATCCATTTATTGGCTTTCTTTGATGGGCGACATCTATTCTCCCGCTACCTGTAGAATCGAGGCTTTGCTTGGGGAATACCGCAAGCTACAGGATAACCTGGAATTACCCATACAGGAAGACATACCAAGTCTACGACGAAATAGACTCCGTAAAATAAACCCACCGTTACGGCAAGCAGAACAGCTAGATGTAATCCAGAATGAGATTTTCACTCTGCAGCGGAGTGTGCGCTGATATGAAACTTCCTGGCAGATTAAAACTGTGTGCCGGACCGAGACTCGAACTCGGGACCTTTGCCTTTCGCGGGCAAGTGCTGTACCAACTGAGCTACCCAAGCACGACTCACGCCCCGTCCTCACAGCAGTACTGGCGGAAGTAAAGCTGTGAGGACGGGGCGTGAGTCGTGCTTGGGTATCTCAGCGATAGAGCACTTGCCCGCGAAAGGCAAAGGTCCCGAGTTCGAGTCTCGGTCCGGCACACAGTTTTAATCTACCAGGAACTTTCAGCTAGATGTAATGTCGAGGTGAGAGACCTGTGGAATCGGAATTGTCAACTTATTGAAAATCCTGAAGAGCATGATTGATAGCTAAAGTATAACTGCGATACTGCTGACAGAGAACTCGAGAGGAAACTATGGATCAAATTGAACAGAGCTCGCACTGGGCATGCATGGTCGACGGGCAGACTCTCTTTACAAATGGGATGCTACAGAGTCTTTGGTTTGTGACTGTGGGGCTCCGAACCATACAATCAAGCACATTAGGGACGAATACCCCTTGCGTTCCTGTCAGGGGATTTGGAGCGACCTCGAGAAAGCTGACCGAACAGCTCTTTATGGATTAGGAACTTAGATTGACATTTAGTTAGTTTTATGTGTAGTTGTGTCTTTCTGTAATTCTGTTATATACATATACTAATGTTATGTAGCTGTTTCTTTTTACACTGCATATGAGCCATAGAAACAAATATAGACTTTGAGGCGAACAGTTCAATAAGAAGCATTAAAAAAAAGTGAGACACCAATCACACCAAATTCAGTAATCTTAAACATATTATTTACATTTTTTCTTATGCTGCATTTCTTTTGTGATTGACTGTAATATTTGTGTCTTCTACAAAAAGGAACTAATTCTGCTTGATATGTGTTAGATGGATACTAATTATTATACAGGGTTAGTCACTAACTATTGCCACCAAGAATAACTCCGAAAGTACAATAGTAGATGAAACGTTTGTGGGACAAAAGTTTCATGTGACAACGGGGACAATAATATGACGTTGGTTCTTTGTTGCTAGGTTGGTTTACGTCAGAGATATGAAGGTCAATTTTGTATTTTGGAATTGGATGCTATAATTTGGCACTTATTTTCTGATAGCGGCTAACGAGACGAATCCAATGATTTGTAACAGTAAGGTGTTTGAAGGTCAACGAAGGTCCAAAAGGTGACATGAACGTCCATTCACAGAAGGTGTTCGAAGTGATGACCATTGGTATCAATGCAGCGCTGCAATCTTCTTATCACGGATTGAGTGGTATTCCTTATCACTTCGGCACTTATCAAAGCGCATGCTCTGACAAGTCTCTCTTGCACGTCTTCAGGTGTAGTTGGAACGTCTTTGTAGACAATGTCTTTTACGAATTCGCACAAGAAAAAAATCCAGAGGTGTCAACTCTAGCGAACGAGCCGGTCACGATTCATCTCTTCCGCGTCCAATCCAACGATTTTGGAATTGTCTCTGCAACTCATTTCTAGCCATCAGCGAAAAATGTGCCGGAAACCCATCGTGTTGATACCACATCTGTTCCTTGTTCCTGAAGGTATTTCCAATAATAGACCTAATGTTTCTTGCAGGAATGTGGTGTACTTCCTACCATTAAGATTTCCTTCGATGAAATAGGGGCCTATAATTCTGTCCTCCAGAATCCCACACCACATATTCACCGGCCACGGTTTTTGATGTGCAACTTGCCGCAGCCAACATGGATTTTCAGTTGCCCAGTAATGCATGTTACGCAAATTAATATTTCCGTGGTTCGTGAATGTAGCCTCTTTAGTAAATAATATCAAATTAATAAATCTGTCATCCCTCTGAATCTGAAATTGAGCCCATCGGCAGAATTGATTTTGACGCATACAGTCCATACCTGTTAATTCATGGTGGAGACTGACATGGTAAGGATGATACTTAACGGCGATTCAGAACACGAACAACACCACTCTAGCTCATGCCAGATTCCCTTGCGATTTGACGTGAACTAACATAAGGATCTGTAACCGCAGTGGCAAGAGTACCAATTTCCGTTTCCTCGTTAGTAACTTTCCTTTTCCAGTTATGTTTCTGATATGTTAAAGATCCAGTTTTTCTCAATTTATCATTTTTAAATGTACGACATGTAGGATGAGTACATTGAGGATATCTATCAGCATATAAGTCTCTAGCTCTCACTGAATTTCGTTGGCATTCTCCGTAAATGAGAAATATATCGACTTGTTCTTCGAAGGAATACGTCATTCACACTCGGCTGATCGACGATACTAGTTCTACCGGTCCTATTAGTGTTGTATTGCGAAACCGTCGAATGGTGATTACGTTCAATAGCACGTTAGATGGATACGCCGTATTCGGCGAATATTTACTATTTGCACGATAGGCGAGAGAGAATTGTCAGAGCATGTGCTTCGATAAGTGCAGAATTGTTAAGGAATACCACTCAATCCATGATAAGAAGATTGCAGCACTGCATTGATATCAATGGTCATCACTTCGAACACCTTCTGTAAATGGACGTTCATGCCGCATTTCTGACCTTCGTTGACATTCAAAGACCCTACTGTTACACATCATTAGATTCCTTTCGATAATCGCTATCAGAAAATAAGTACCAAATTATAGCGTCCCATTTCAAAAACCAAAGTTGACCTTCATATCTCTGACGAGACCCCATCTAGCAACAAAAAACCAACGTCATATTATGGCCCCCATTGTCCCATGCACCTTCTGTCCCACAAACTTTTCAGCTACTATCATGCTTTCCGAGTTATTCTAGGTGGCTATAGTTAGTGACTCACCCTGTATATGTGGAACAGACGCAGTATTGAACATTGTGGAACTCCGCCGGCTATGGTGGCCGAGGGGTTCTAGGAGCTACAGTCTGGAACCGCGCGACCGCTACGGTCGCAGGTTCGAATCCTGCCTCGGGCATCGATGTGTCTAATGTCCTTAGGTTAGTTAGGCTTAAGTAGTTCTAAGTTCTAGGGGACTGATGACCTCAGAAGTTAAGTCCCATAGTCCTCAGAGCCAATTGGAGCGTTTTTTGGAACTTCCTTAATGATACCAGAGGTAGAAAAACATGCCGTGTCTTGATGAATTAGGAAGTACAACTTTTCTGCATTTATTTTCTTCAGTATGATGTGAATATTCTATTAGGTGGACCGTTAATTCTATAAAACCACATTTTTCTAACAAAATTCTGCGATTTATACACTCATCTCCAACTTCATTCTGCAGACGGAAGCTATTTTTGGTACCACTACCATACCTCCCCCCTAACCCTGTTCCATTCGTGAATTTTGCGTGGGCAGAGCGGCTTCTGTTAAACCTCAACACAAGTTTTATATTCTCTGATTTTGCCTTTAATAGGTCATTCTCGTCACCATAGACGTGTTTATATCCGTTTCAGAAGGTTTCGAAACGCTAATATATCACGAACAATTGCGAAGCAGAGTTGTATAAGGAACGAGTCTTACGAACGTACTGTGCTGGTATTTGGTGCGACTCATAGTCCTTGCTTCCTGGTAGCGACCATAAGTTCCTGCAATGGAACACCTGCCGGCGATCTCTAGCAGATTTGCCGGGAGCACTAACATTGCTTACCCTTGTCAGCGACAAAGTACACGCGCCATCAATAGAGCCTAAGGGCTGCGGTAAGCGGCTTTGAAGGGAAGCTGTAGTTCCGTCACGACGTCCAATAACTCCGTCCGCCGCGGCCCTTTGTCGTCTACGTGCCCTTTGTCCGCGGAAGCCCGCAGCTTAATGCCGTGTCGGGACATGTCCAGGACAAATAACGCCAGTCTGGAAACGTTCCGGCACGGGAAGCGACACCTGGCTACCCCAGCAGCAGCTGCAAGCAATCGCTCTAATTGAATCACCGATAGAAAGCACCACTCTGGCCGGAGGTTCGCAAGAAAATGCTTCTCTCGCTTGTTCTGTAACTTTGCGCCTGTTCTCTATCCGATGGTGCAGCAGCGACAGAAAATGTCGCGTTACTAGGGAACTACACTACTGGCCATTAAAATTGCTACACCAAGAAGAAATGCAGAAGACAAACGGGTATTCATTGGACAAATATACTATACTAGAACTGATATGTGATTACATTTTCACGCAATTTGGGTGCATAGATCCTGAGAAATCAGTACCCAGAACAACCACCTCTGGCCGTAATAACGACCTTGATACGCCTGGGCATTGAGTCAAACAGAGTTTGGATGGCGTGTACAGGTACAGCTGCCCATGCAGCTTCAACACGATACAACAGTTCATCAAGAGTATAGTGACTGGCGTATTGTGCCGAGACAGTTGCTTGACCACCATTGACCAGACGTTTTCAGTTGGTGACAGATCTGGAGAATGTGCTGGCCACGGCAGCAGTCGAACATTTTCTGTACCCAGAAAGCCCCGTAAAGGACCTGCAACATGCGGTCGTGCATTATCCTGCTGAAATGTAGGGTTTCGCAGGGATCGAATGAAGGGTAGAGCCACGGGTCGTAACACATCTGAAATGCAACGTCCACTTTTCAAAGTGCCGTCAATGCGAACAAGAGGTGACCGAGACGTGTAACCAATGGCACCCCACACCATCACGCCGGGTGATACGCCAGTATGTTGATGACGAATACACGCTTCCAATGTGCGTTCACCGCGATGTCGCCAAACACGGATGCGACCATCATGATGCTGTAAACAGAACCTGGATTAAGCCGAAAAAATGACGTTTTGCCATTCGTGCACCCAGGTTCGTCGTCGAGTACACCATCGCAGGCGCTCCTGTCTGTGATGCAGCGTCAAGGGTAACCGCAGTCATGGTCTCCGAGCTGATAGTCCGTGCTGCTGCAAACTTCGTCGAACTGTTGGTGCAGATGGTTGTTGTCTTGCAAACGTCCCCATCTGTTGACTCAGGTATCTAGACGTGGCTGCACGATCCGTTACAGCCATGCGGATAAGATGCGTCACCTCAACTGCCTCGACCGATTCCATATTCTGCTAACAGTCATTGGATCTCGACCAACGCGAGCAGCAATGTCGCGATACGATAAACTGCAATCGTGATAGGCTACAATCCGACCTTTGTCGAAGTCGGAAACGTGATGGCACGTATTTCTCCTCCTTACACGAGGCATCACAACAACGTTTCACCAGGCAACGCCAGTCAACTGCTGTTTGTGTATGAGAAATCGGTTGGAAACTTTCCTCATCTCAGCATGTTGTAGGTGTCGCCATCGGCGCCAACCTTGTGTGAATGCTCTGAAAAGCTAATCTTTTGCATATCACATCATCTCCTTCCTGTCGGTTAAATTTCGCGTCTTTAGCACGTCATCTTCGTGGTGTAGCAATTTTAATGGCCAGTAGTGATTTTTATCGTGGTGCATCATTGCGCTGCTGTCCTTCTATCTTGAACTGTATCTTTGCGCTGTAAAACAAAATCAAACTCCGTGGCTGCGGACCAGTCTGTTACAGAAATGTTCTTGCACTCTGATGGAGAATGTATACAAAGACCGACAGCTGATGTACCGGAGGGACAGTATCAAACTGGCCCGGAAAATTCACACCTCAAAATAAGTGTTGCATCACCTCTGTTTCAAGCTCTCCGTACACGGCTTGGGTTACCTTTACTACCATACCTAGTAGATAAATTCCGAAGTTTGATCGTACCCGCACTGTTACATTACGCCAGATTGGGCGTAATGTTTCCAGACGCCTGAGAGTAAAGCAAAACGATGTTGTTCGGACATGGAGGAGGTACAGAGACACAGGAACTGTCGATGACTTACCTCTCTCAGGCCGCCCAAGGTATACTGTTTCAACTGATGACCACTAATTACGGATTTCAGCTCGGAGGAACCCTGAGAGGAACGCCAGAACGCTGAATAATGGTTTTCGTGCAGCCGCAGGACGTCGTGTTTCGAGTCAAACAAGGTCCCACTTTGAAACCTAGACACTATGCAGCTCGGTACAGATGGGCCCAACAACATGCTGAATGGACTCATAAATCCTGGCATTAAATTCTATTCGCAGACTAGACTCTCATATGTCCTCCACCAGGCTATCATCGGAAAAGTTTTTGGAGGACGTCTGGTCAGCCCGAACGTCTTAGAAACACTGTCCAGCGAATGCAGCAAGGTGGTGCATCCCTGGTGTTTATGGGTGGCGTTATGTGGCGCCAACGTACGCCACTGGTGGTTACTGGAAAGTAATCAAATGGCTCTACAATGCAAGGACGCCATGCTACGACGTATAGTTCAACCATACCGGCAGCATTTCGGAGAGGGATTCCTCTTAATGGACTACAATTGTCAATGTTTCTATAAGGTGAAAGTCAACGGCTGTAAAGTATCTTATAAAATTCATTTCAATGCTCAGCTGTTTATTTGTCCCATTACTCATCTACCGGTTTCGGCTGTCAACCATTATCCAGGATGTAGCGTACAACAGATTAGTTAAATGCATCTCACATTCTTTTGGAGCTGAACAATATCGTAACTATCCAGTGAAATTGCACAATCACCTGACATAATTTGTCTTAGAATACTCATAGTCATATCTCATGTCAAATAGACAGTCATCACAGGAAAAAACAAGACGAACAATAGCTGGAAGAATCCTTCAGCAGTCAAGTTACATCAAAATTAATACATTTGTACAAATGACTAATTGACATGAGGCGTAACTCAGTATTGTAAGACAAATTATGTCAGGTGATTGTACAATTTCACTAGATAATTTCGATACTGTTCAGCTACAAAGGCATATGGGATGCTTTTAACTAATCTGTTGCACCCTACATCCTGGATGACTTTTAATAACCGAAACCGTTAGATGACTAATGGGACAAATAAACAGCTGATGGTTAATTTGCATTTTATAAAGAGACTACAGTTCTCACGCTCATAGTGCACATCTTGTAAATGCGTTCCTTCATGCTAACAAAATCGCTACATTGGTATGGCTAGCATGTTCTAAAACATTAACTGTATCGAGCATCCGCCGAACACACTGAAAAGGGCTGTTTATAGAAGAGATGACCCGCCTACCAAACTGAGAGGTCTACACCGGGCCGCCGTTGATAATTGGGACAACCTGGACCAACAGAGCTCTGATGATCTAGTGGACAGTATAGCACGACGAATACAGGCATTCGTCAATACAGGAGCATCTGTTCCTGGGGTTATCAGTTCTGGTGCATGCTGCAATCTGGAACATAAATTCCGAAACTCTAGATTTTTATTGTACAACTTTCAATTTTCATGAGCAATAAAGAGAGCTGAAATGCTTTTTTGGTATATCTCTACTCCATTTTTATGTAAAGAGTCAAGAACTCCTAGAACCGCGGTGATGCCAGACTTTTCTTGATGCGTGTATTCCATGTACCTTGAGATATGCAACCCAGTTTGACTCTGCATGCTGAGCACGTAACGTAAGTTGGTTAGCCTATCTTAAGACACGTGAAACATTTTCCATGCTATTTTATTTTGCCCACACTGTGGAGACGTGCAAAGTTGTACATTTCACTATACATATACGTCATACGTTCTTTGCATACAGGATTAATGAGTCACAGCTTGAGACAGTTGTGTTCATACGTACTGACAGCGAACATTGTTTTCACTTTTGACTTGCTCTTCTTTTTGTGCGGGGGATTCCCAAATTTGCCATTCGGCACTCCTGGATTTTGTCTCTGGTTCGTATTCATATAACCATGTTCCACTTCCGATAATAACGTCTTGTGAAAACTCAGCTTCAGTTTCAGCAGGTTCTGAAATTTCATTAACGATTATTAATCCATTAGTCTTTTGATCGCTTGTGGAGATTATGGGAACCGGCTTGGCGCACGACTTTCACATGATGAGATCGTTTATCCTGTTTGTATGTGCAGTGGATATTTACAGCTTCAGTGTCTGTGAAATTATCCAAACGCTTATTCAATGGTCAGAGTTCAACAAATCACGCACGCAAGTCGCATTTTGTCGTTGTTGTGGCTTGGTGGCCGTCCAGAGCGGGTTTGGACAGTCACACCCTCCGGACCCTCCTTAAACATCTTCAACCATTTTCAAATATGCGAAGACGATAGAATATGTTATTCGCAGGCTTGCTGCATCAGTTGACTGGTGTTCGATTGCTTGCGCCATCCGCTGTTACATGGTCTTTTAAATGAATGTCACAAAAGTAACTACACTCCTGGAAATGGAAAAAAGAACACATTGACACCGGTGTGTCAGACCCACCATACTTGCTCCGGACACTGCGAGAGGGCTGTACAAGCAATGATCACACGCACGGCACAGCGGACACGCCAGGAACCGCGGTGTTGGCCGTCGAATGGCGCTAGCTGCGCAGCATTTGTGCACCGCCGCCGTCAGTGTCAGCCTGTTTGCCGTGGCATACGGAGCTCCATCGCAGTCTTTAACACTGGTAGCATGCCGCGACAGCGTGGACGTGAACCGTATGTGCAGTTGACGGACTTTGAGCGAGGGCGTATAGTGGGCATGCGGGAGGCCGGGTGGACGTACCGCCGAATTGCTCAACACGTGGGGCGTGAGGTCTCCACAGTACATCGATGTTGTCGCCAGTGGTCGGCGGAAGGTGCACGTGCCCGTCGACCTGGGACCGGACCGCAGCGACGCACGGATGCACGCCAAGACCGTAGGATCCTACGCAGTGCCGTAGGGGACCGCACCGCCACTTCCCAGCAAATTAGGGACACTGTTGCTCCTGGGGTATCGGCGAGGACCATTCGCAACCGTCTCCATGAAGCTGGGCTACGGTCCCGCACACCGCTAGGCCGTCTTCCGCTCACGCCCCAACATCGTGCAGCCCGCCTCCAGTGGTGCCGCGACAGGCGTGAATGGAGGGACGAATGGAGACGTGTCGTCTTCAGCGATGAGAGTCGCTTCTGCCTTGGTGCCAATAATGGTCGTATGCGTGTTTGGCGCCGTGCAGGTGAGCGCCACAATCAGGACTGAATACGACCGAGGCACACAGGGCCAACACCCGGCATCATGGTGTGGGGAGCGATCTCCTACACTGGCCGTACACCACTGGTGATCGTCGAGGGGACACTGAATAGTGCACGGTACATCCAAACCGTCATCGAACCCATCGTTCTACCATTCCTAGACCGGCAAGGGAACTTGCTGTTCCAACAGGACAATGCACGTCCGCATGTATCCCGTGCCACCCAATGTGCTCTAGAAGATGTAAGTCAACTACCCTGGCCAGCAAGATCTCCGGATCTGTCCCCCATTGAGCATGTTTGGGACTGGATGAAGCGTCGTCTCACGCGGTCTGCACGTCTAGCACGAACGCTGGTCCAACTGAGGCGCCAGGTGGAAATGGCATAGCAAGCCGTTCCACAGGACTACATCCAGCATCTCTACGATCGTCTCCATGGGAGAATAGCAGCCTGCATTGCTGCGAAAGGTGGATATACACTGTACTAGTGCCGACATTGTGCATGCTCTGTTGCCTGTGTCTATGTGCCTGTGGTTCTGTCAGTGTGATCATGTGATGTATCTGACCCCAGGAATGTGTCAATAAAGTTTCCCCTTCCTGGGACAATGAATTCACGGTGTTCTTATTTCAATTTCCAGGAGTGTATACTGACGTAATCACTGCTCCGACCAGATCAACCTAAGGGGTGCATTGTGAAGCCAAACTACGCATGTATCTAATCCAAGTGATCCGAACATGTGATGTGCAGCCGCTTCACATTAAAATCACATAGCCTTTACATTTGGGAGTAATAATATGTAGGAGACACCTACCAGAAGAAGGGATTAGTTATTGGAGCATCTGCTGTAGCGTGCAGTAGTAGTTACATGATTACGGTAGAGGCAAACAGTAGGGGTAGAGTCTGCAAAATCTAAAAATAAGTAAATTAATTATTTAAAAGAAAATTAGTGGGTAGTGAGGTGTAGTTGTTACATAGAAATGAAAATATTTGCACAACATAGGAAGAGATGGAGATGAACAGCAAACCAGTAGAAAGACTGAAGTGTCTGGTCATTTGAAGTGGATCGACGACATAGTCAGCTGTACGTAAAGCATGAGTAGGATATTGGTAAATTGCGGGTTGTCTACGAAACATGATGCATAAAGAATAACTTCAAGGCCCTTGCGTGAATAAGGATCGGCTGTAATGGATCCCTATCTGATCGTACCAGCAGGAGACACTGATCAATAGAAATAAGAGCAACAGAAATGTTGAAAATAGAGAACTGGAAAATTTTCGAAGAAAATACTGCACAGAGTGAGAAAACCTTAGAGAGTTTCGAGAACGGTGGGTCAGAGCAGCAGCTGCGAATATTCGTTTGCACCCTTACATGCTTACCTCGTGAAGATCGTGCAGGTAAACTCAGGAACAGATACGTACAAGCAATTCTTCCCACTCCCCAGCCATGAATGGAAACTGAAGAAATTGTAACACAAACTACAGTAAAGTGAAAGTTCTGGCAGACATTCCACAGTGATTCATAGTAGTTCTAAATGTAGATGAAGACAGAAAATGCGATTGGTTCTACCAATTCTTGTACAAACCATTAATTATCAAAGAGTGTTCGCCTCCTCAAAGGAACCATTTGAGATTTCTTTGAGTCACCATGAATGTCTCCTTGTGCCAACCTCTTCGTCTCAGAGTAGCATTTGCACTATACCTCTTCCCACATGTGTTAGATGTATGTTAGTCTCTGTCTCCGCCTACAATTTTTACCCTCTACAGCTCCCAACAGTAGAATGATGCCTTAGCCCATGGCCTATGATCCTGTCCTTTGACCTTCTCAGTGTTTTCCACTTTTTCCCTTTTCCGTGGTGCACCTCGTGTTTACTTATGAGACCACACAACGTTCGACACGTTCCATAACATCACATCACAAATGCTTCGATTCTCATCTGTTCCACTTTTCCCGTAGTCCATGTTTCATTACCATCACTTTTGTGACCCAAACGAGATTCTCAGAAATTTCTTCCTCAAATTAAGGCCTTTGTTTGACATTAGCAGACTTCTCTTGGCCATTAATGTCCTTTTTGCGTGTGCTACTCTGCTTTTTATGTCCTCCTTGCTTTGTTCGCCGTCTTCGTGGTCATCAGTTTTGATGTTAAGTTTAATCCCTTGTCTGACACTGTTAATTTCTTTCGTCTTTTTTCGGTTGCCGGCAGCTGTGGCCGAGTGGTTCTAGGCGCTTCGGTCTGGAACCGCGCGACCGCTACAGTCGGAGGTTCGAATCCTGCCTCGGGCATGGATGTGTGTGTTGTCCTCAGGTTAGATTTAAGTAGTTCTAACTTCTAGGGGACTGATGACCTGAGATATCAAGTCCCATAGTGCTCAGAGCCATTTGAACCTTTTTTAAAATTTTTAGTTTTTATTCTCAATCTGCATTCCATTCTCATTGGAATGCTTATTCCGTTCAGTTCTTCCTACAATTTTTCTTTTTTGTTAAAGATGCCAACGTCATCAGCAAACCTTACCACTGATATCCTTTCCCACTGAATCTTCTCGATATATAGATAGAAGAACAGGGGCGAAAGATCGCAACGTTGCGTTATACACTTCTTACTCCGAGTACTTCCTTGTTCATCTTCTTTCTTACTGTCCCTTAGATTACAAAAGTCAATGTAGGCGCGTAGTCAATACTGATTACATGCTGCCTACGTATCGCTGATGTAATCTTCAGATGTGATGGTGACTGCAAAGCTGAAACTGGTCATCAGTTTTAACAAAATAGCATGTGACGAAGATTACAACATTTACGATCTAATCCGATACAAAAGTCGCCGGTCCCCTTCGCAGGTCCAAACGGGCCACATTTCGCATTATTGTTTCTTCACGGTTCTTTTGCACACTCTATATAAGCCGTCTATCTCTACAGCTTACTCCCATTTTTCTCAGAATTTCGAACATCTTATATTCCTGTACGTTGTCGAATACTTTTTCAAGGTCGACAAATCGTTTGAATGTGTCTCGGTTTTTCTTGAGTCTTGCTGCCATTATCAAGTGCAACGTCGCAACTGCCTCTCTCCACGTTCAAAATCAAGACTACCAGACCAGGAGACATTGTCCAGAACACCCGCTTTTCGCTCTACGATCATCTGTGCCATGTTAATCAGACACAAATGTGCAACTTAATATGATTTTGTATACAGTAACTATGAATCTAACAAAAGGGACTTAGTAAATGTTAGATTTCACTGCAGAGACTTTGATAGGTTCATTCTTAGATGGTGTTTTTCGCTTTCTTACACATGATCATCTAAGAATGAACCTCTAGATATCTCTGCAATCAAGTCTGACATTTACTAAGTGAATATTGTCAGGCAATATTCAATGGGCCTCATGGTTACTACGGAAGGTGGCATTACTGCTGAAGATTTTGTGACCGTTTTGGCTGATGAGATCCAGCGAACGGCACAATGTTTATCTGCAACTGCCGTGTCCCAAGAAAACAAAGCCGCTGTTTACACAACTCGCATCATCGAAGATTGTTTTCGTGAGCATGAGGCTCTATTGTCACATTTCTCTTGGCCACCACAGTTGCTGGATGTCATTATTATTGAGCCTTTGTGGTTTGCTTTGGGCTGTTGAAAGAGTACCGATATATCAGTATTTACTAGGGCTGCTTAAGATGGCTGTTAAAAGAATTTCGATATATCGATGTTTTTTCCAAGAAATATCGATGTACGTGAACTGTCCTTCTCGAAGCTGTGCTTTTGAAACTATAGTAGAACTTAATTTTACTTTCCACGTCGGACGCCTTTTATCGTGCCACTTACATGCAGTTACCATTGTTAGCAAAGTGTTTATCGCTAATCATTAACGTGGATCATTTTGCTTTCAGTTCTTGCTCTAAGAGGGATAGGCAGGCTGATAGCTTGTTGATGTACAGAATACCTAATAATAGATCAGCACTTAAATATACGGCTCTAAAACCAGGAGTGCAAGTACAATGTGCAGACGCGGCATTTCTTCCATCGATATATCGATACTGTTTCCGACATAACGTGAGCCGATAATGACCTTTTTTAGCATCGATATATCAGATTCCCGATATCTTAAAACATATCAACAGTCCTAACCGTTACTTCAACTTGCCGTTATTTTTTTAGGCAGAATAGAGTGGGATTCCCCTGCAAACTATACAGGATCTGTATTTATCCATTACGACTGGAAGCTGTTTCGAACACCAGCGGGTTTCCTACACTGGCATGGTAATATGTTGTGTATTTGGATTATCCATATATTTGTCCACTTCCTGTACATGTATGTGGACGAAGATGTTGATTATGGATGTTTGTTCCTTTCCTGTATGTAGTTTTCTAAACGGCTGAAAAGCGGCAGTATTGTTTTTTTCTTTCCATAGTAAACTTCTCGTCTACTGACTTAATTCGTTTATTGCCATGAAACTTAACACAGCGAAAGGACATAGTTGAAGGTCATGAAACAGGCGTGCGCTAGTAAGTCACGATGAGTAGGTCCTTAGTTAATCAACCAGTGTCGATTGATGTTTCATGGTGGTGTACTGCGTATTCTGCAAATAAAAAGCTATTCTTCTGGGATCTGCTGCAAATATTTATGTCGTTGCAGTGACAGACAGTCCTTATAAATCCTGGTACGATAATGGATAGCCCAAAAAATTGCAACAGACTTCATTGTTGATGTATAAGGCAGTCAGAACGTTGAAACAACGGAGAAGGATTTTGTACCAGTTTCCTGAACAAGCTAGTTCATCTCATAGACAATAAAAAGGACATTACTTTACATAAAGAGACGCGCGAGTTGGGGATAACTCGTAAAATACGGAAAACAGCCAGCATTTCATGGCGGATGAAACATGACAGGTAATAAAAGGAAACTGTAGAAATGCTTTCAGGCGTTGCAGAGTAAGCTGCCTACGGTTGCCGGATGGAAGCGTAATACAGAAACGACTTAATAAAAACTGAAAGAGACGTATGCCGGATAAATCCCGTTACCGGCGTAACACTGCTCCGACTACAATGAAAACCTCGCCACGCCAAAGCTAACGGAAATACGCAGGCACTTCGTCGAACGAAACTGTGCGTCGTTTCAAGCATATGGGAAACAGTGCACGACAAATAGGGCTTAAATTTTCATCTATATGCAATGTTTCACAAATTCTAAATATTAGAACAAAATTATTATCTAGCATTAACAGGAACCGCCTGCATGGGAAACAGCGGCCATTAGAAATAAAATTGTGAAGCAACCAAAAAAAAAAAAATGGTTCAAATGGCTCTGAGCACTATGGGACTCAACTGCTGAGGTTATTAGTCCCCTAGAACTTAGAACTAGTTAAACCTAACTAACCTAAGGACATCACAAACATCCATGCCCAAGGCAGGATCCGAACCTGCGACCGTAGCGGTCTTGCGGTTCCAGACTGCAGCGCCTTTAACCGCACGGCCACTTCGGCCGGCTGCAACCAACAATCGCACACAAATTTCCTGTATTAAGTTATATGCGACATTTTAGAATCATTGTCATCGCCAATAAACTGCTGTAATGATGCAGTCTGTACTGTCGAAACTAGGCGAAGGGCTCTTAATTAGAAACCGTGCTAAAGAGCAAATCTGATTGTGATTTCATGATTACCATTGCTTCTTTAATTGTAGTTTTCTATTTATGTATTCTTGCTCCACTTCTTGGTACAACAGTTTCATATTTAAGGTTGAAAACAGATAGTCTGCGTTTCTTTTGTTGTACAGATGTTTAATGTTTTTTATTCCAGTCTTTGATCACAATATCAATTCTTTTGACAATGAGCAGTTTGTCAGTAATGACCATCCTCAGATCTAAAATATAAAAATATGTACACCTAGCGATCAGTGTGTCTTTCAACACAATACAGCATTACGTATCACAATATACTATCATACAACCAGGGAAATGTACAGATAAAATACGGTAAAACGTACCTTTGGTACGCCATGTCCTAAAGTGATAATGCCGTAATGGCATCGTCAAAACATATAAACATACTCAGCACAGCATCGTCACATAGATCCAGAATAAGGTGTAGAATAGGCCACATTTTCCACACAGTCATTTTTGCAACTGGGTACTGAAGTACAGTAGCTACCAGAAATATGTTTGCCTACATTCTACATAGATGTCAGACTGTGGGCTTGGATGTAGTCATTATTTACGTAAGAAACATAATCTGATGAAAACACATTATGTAAAATACATGTAGCGGACTTTTAAACATTGATAACTATTATAGAAACCAACTGTGATACAGTAAAAGACGAATACAATTACCCACATAATATTATTAAAAGTATATATAGGTCTGACAGTTTTATGGTGAATTTACGGTAAAAAATTACTATACGCAATACATTGCCTTTAGCAACGTATAAATTACCTATGAAAGATACAATGTCTGTATGACAACTGAAGAAAAGACAGATCAATGATCAGCGCCCTCTGTTGGGTCGGTTGCCAGGACGTAATGTAAGTGCGCACCAATCGTAAGAACTTAACCATTAGCGGGCTTTACATACATCGTGATATGTCTCCCACAGAAAACGTTTAAACAACATATTAACAGTCAATAAGTAGAATTATCTAGTCTGGCCATACAATCCATGAATAGGTTCTTACGTAAATGATGACTACATCTAAGCCCACAGTAGCGACATCTATGTGGGATGTAGGCAAACATATTTCTTGAAGCTACTGTACTTCAGTAGCCAGTTGCAAAAATGTTTGTGTGGACGATATGGCCTATTCTACACCTTATTTTAGATCCATGTGACGATGGTGTGCTGAGTATATTTATATGTTTTGACGATACCATTACGGCCTTATCACTTTAGGACATGGGTTAGCAAAGATACGTTTTATCGTATTTTACCCGTCCATTTCCCTGGTTGAACGATAGTATATTGTGATACGTAATGCTGTATTGTGATCCTGTACACCTCCCGTAAACTTGATCCTCCTCACCCGCTCGTATCCCCGATCCTCTCCCACCCGCCCACTGCCGCGGCTGTATTCCCACGTCCCGCCCGGTCTCCATCTCTCCATCCTCCTTACCCTCTCCCAAGGTGGCTTCCGCCAGCTCCCTCTCCCTGATGATGTCCTCGTCCCCTCCATCTACCCCTCCTATCAACTTTGACCCTGCCCCGCCCCCCACTTCCGGTGTCCTTTCCTTTCGGCACCCTCCCTCCCTTCTCTTCTCTTCCCTTCTTTTTCCTTTTCCCCGTCCCCTCCCTCCCCCCTCTTCCCCCGGGCTTCATCTCCCCCTTCCTCCCTCCCCCCTATCTCCCCTGCCCGTGGCATCTCTGCTCTCCCCTCTCGCTCTTCCACTCCCCTTCCTCCTCCTCCTCTCTTGGCAGGTCCCTGGACTCGCCCACGCATAGTGAACATTCGCGCGCCGGAGATCATCGCCTTCTGTGTCTCGTGTGTGTGACGTCGTTTAGTGTTTTTGGTGTCCGCCGTCCCACTACTACGTTCACTTGTGCCATCGGATTCATCAGTGTTCTGTGCGCCGTGCCAACGTGTTTTCAGTGTTGTTACCGTCACGTGTGAACGACTCCGTGTTTTTTGTGTCTCTGTGACCTCTCTCTTTTGCCCGTCACTGTGTTCATTATCATTCTCCGCTCTTATACTATTGTACACACTATGGCTGAAGAGCGGCGTAGTGTGCCGCTGCCAGCCTACCTGATTTGTACAGGTTTTAAAATAACAATAAAGTAAAAAAAAAAAAGCTGTATTGTGTTGACAGACACACTGCTCACTAGGTGTATATATTTTTATATTTTAGATCTGAGGATGGTCATTACTGACTAAAGCCTGTCATCGTCAAAAGAATTGATATTGTGATGAAAGACTGGAATAAAAACCATTTGACAGTATTGGATCACTGTTCATATACGCGACTATGTCGCAGCTGGTGTACAAAGTTTGTTTACTTCGAATCGGTTTGACTTAATCGACCATGGTCGGGAAATAGTTGCCTAGCGGGCACCAAAGACAGTAATACGTATGTAGAAAACCAAACATTAGAAACAAAGATACAATGAACGAAATAGAATGTTTGCCATTGAGAAATGTCAAATCGAGCGGGCACCAAAGACAGTAATACGTATGTAGAAAACCAAACATTAGAAACAAAGATACAATGAACGAAATAGAATGTTTGCCATTGAGAAATGTCAAATCGAGCGCTCCTCAACTTTATCGACCGAACATGTTAAATTCCAGCTTAGTAACTTGGCTGTTATTTAACATGTATGGTGCTTACCCTGAATGATGAGTTCTCGAACTGACGTTTCTCAACTAATGATATGTTAGAGGCTCTGTTTCTTCCAACAGTATCTTTGTTTCAAATGTTTTTTCCTACACACTAGTGACTTTTGTGGACGCAAGCCAGTCATTTCCAGCCGATTGTTCTATAAGCCAGAAACCGGCTCGAAGTAAACAAACATTGCCAGAATAGAAGTGCAGTTTTTTTTTTTTTTTAGTTTTAAATATGCCGGAAAAAATAAATGTAGTGTAATTAAATTTTGGAGATACATTTGTCAGGGGAACATATTTAATACTCAAGGTCACAGGTTAATGTAAACGCTAGGTAAGCTATTGCAAATGTGAAATGCTGGTGCATAAATAAATGGTGTAACCGCTAAAATGTCGAATGCAAATATGCAAACGTCCATGCAGTATGTTTTACAGGTGCCCGATTACAGTTTTCGGGATGGAATTCCACGCCTGTTGCACTGGATCGGGTAATACATGGACGGCCAGTGCTGTTTGTGGATGACGCTGGATTTCCCGTCCTGTGACGTTCCATATGTGCCCAAATGGAGAAGATCTGGTGATGGAGCAGGTGAAGGGACGTGTCTACACTCTGTAGAGCATGTTGGGTTATAGTAACCGTATGTGGGAGAGCAATACCCTTTGGAAAACTCCCTTGGAATACTGTTCATGAACGGCAGCACAACTTGTTGAATTACCAGACAGACGTACAAATTTCCAGTCGAGGTGCGTGGGATACCCACGAGGTGCTCTGCTGTCACGCAACATGGCACCCCAGGCCATAGCTCCAGGTGTGGGTCCAGTGTGTCTAGCACGCACACAGGTTGATTGCAGCCGTCAACTGGCCTCCTCCTAACCAACACACAGCCATCACCGGCGCCGAAGAAGAACCAGATTCCAGCACAAAACACAACAGACCTGCACCCTGCCCTCCGATGATCTCCTGCTTGACACCACTAAACTCGCAAATGGCGGTGGTTTGGAGTCAGTGAAATGCACGCTACAAGCCGTCTGGATCGGAGCTACCCTTGTAGTAATCGATTTATAAGAATTCGTTGTCACTGTGGTGCCAACTGATGCCGAAATTGCTGCTGCAGATTCAGTACGATGCGACAGAGTGATTCGTCGAATACGATGGTCTTCCCTCTCACAAGGGGAGGACGCCAATTGTGAAATTCAGATTCGATTCATATTGCGCATAATAAAAGCTCATGGCCAGAGGTGTAATGTGGCAAAGCACCAAGATGCACTTCTCAGCCGTTGTCGAGAAAATCGACAGTTAAAAGAAACCGTTGCGGTGAAATACTCTCTACGATTAATAACTTTCTACAGCGTCGTGGTGCAGCGGTAAGCGCTCGGGTTCGTAAACCGAAGGTCGCCGGATCGAATCTCGCGCCATGCAACCTTTTTTTTAGTATTTGTTTTTTGTAATTCAAATATATATATATATATATATATATATATATATATATATATATATATATATATATATATATATATAATTCCCGGCAATCAGTTGCAACAATTATGCATATAACAAGTTGTTGAAAGTCGTTTGTCGTGGAAAAACTGGCGACTTCGAACATCATTATGTTTTCCGTAAACAAAGTTGTATTTCACAAATGTTATTAATTGTCTTCATAATGTTAACCAAGTATAGTTAACGGAAGACGTAGAAACGATATTCCGAAACGAATACGTATAGCGTAAGTCAAACGTTAGAATTAGAATAGAAACCCCACTAACACAAATTTACTGTGGCAGGTATGAAATATGAACTCCGTTACTCGCTCGTTACACTTGAAGAACAGACGTTGAATGGGCCGAAACGAGCCGCCGCATAACTAGCGTAGTTGCCTGCTAACTTCGAAAGAAGATAGATGCGCTCCCTAGCGCCACTTATAACATCGTCGAAAATCAGTGCGGACGGGAGAGCTTTGGTACATCCTGTTAAACAAACGGAAAAATGGAGGCGGTACAATTGGAGAGCGATCCGCCTTCACCAACATGCATAAGCAGTTCATTAATAGTATAGTATTAACATAATGACATTTATATCTGCAAAACATAACTGCAATTGTGGAATGTTCACATTTATTTTCTTTCTTTTTTTTATAATTAGTTTTTTGTAATTCAAATATATATATATATATATATATATATATATATATATATATATATATATATGAATTACAAAAAACTAATTAAAAAAAATTGCATGCCGCGAGATTCGATCCGGCGACCTTTGGATTACGAACCCGAGCGCTTACCGCTGCGGCACGACGCTGGAGAAAATTATTAATCGTAGAGATATTTCACCGGAACGGCTTCTTTTAGCTGTCGATTTTCTCGACAACGGCTGAGAAGTGCATCTTGGTGCTTTGCCACATTACACCTCTGGCCATGAGCTTTCATTATGCGCAGTATGAATCGAATCTGAATTTCACAATTGGCGGCCTCGCCTTGTCAGTGATACCACTTGGCCGTCTGGAGCCCGGTCTTCTTGCAGCCGTACATTCTCTTGACCCCTGCGGCCAGCAATCATATACAGTGTGTACATTTCTGTCAGGTCTTTCTGCAATACCACGGAAGGAACACCCAGCTTCACGTAGCTCTATTATACGACCTCGTTGAAACTCAGTGAGGTTTTGCTAATTGAGTCTTTATCGCCTTAAAGGCATTCTTGACTAACGTCAATACACCACCTCCAATTAAATGTAACTAACGCTCACGACAGTTGCAGCGCTTATTTAAAACAAATTTGTTTTGCATCCTGTAGTGGCTCCACCATTATGCTACTGGCACGAAATTTGAATAGACGTCATCTTTCACATGCATAAACACGCCTGGCAGTTTTCGTTTATGTTGCACAATACCTTGTAGGCGCTGTGATTTTTTTTTCTGGCAGAATAAATATCTAATTTCAATAGTTCTTTGGCGGTGTTGTTGTATACAGACAACTTACAGCGATAGAAAATTGTAGCGAAAAGCACGAAGACCTGCAACTGGTCGACGTGACAGTAGTACGCAAAGCATCCTCCATCAGGCACCATAAGGTGTTATACATAGAAGCGATGTTGACGCACAGTCCAGTTATAAGTAGAATGACACCGATATTGACTCATGTAATCGCTAAACATGAGGACATGTTTCGTCTTTAATGACAACGACTAAGTAGGAATGATTTCTAATAAGACGTTTATTGACGCAAGTGAGTACCCGGCGTTGCCCTAGTATGTATTTATTTCAATTCTTGTAGTCAATCCCCTCCTTCCTCCTCTTTCTGCCTGTTTCCTCTCCACCCCCTTTTTGTTCATCACCTTTTCTTCTTCTCTCCGTCCACTTCCTCTACCCCCATTCTCTGTATATCTTCTTCATCTCCTCTATCTGTTCATGTCCTACTCCCCCTCCCCCCCCCCCTCTAAGTCCATCACCTCTTCCGAGTCTCTGTGTCCATTGCCTGGTTTTCCCTTTCTATGTCCGTCTCCTCTTTCCCTATCTCTGTGACGCACAATGATATCATGTTGTAGAATAATTCAGCGGAAATGTTGATACCGGTTGTTAAATATGTTGCGAATGGAGTTAGTAGCAAAAATGTTCAAATGTGAGTGAAATCTTATGGGACTTAACTGCTAAGGTCATCAGTCCCTAAACTTACACACTACTTAACCTAAATTATCCTAAGGACAAACACACAAACTCATGCCCGAGGGAGGACTCGAACCTACGCTGGGAGTTAGTAGCAAAGAATTAATAAATTCAAACGTCATGCACGATGTCGCAGTTTCTCACGCAGCTTAGTGATTACTATTTCATTTCTTCTGAACTATGTGGCGTACAATGTAAGTTTGAACATATATTCAGTGTTATATGTGAACACTGTCTGCAAAATGATTCGTGTGTAGTGAAGAAATAATAAATTAATACGTCATACCTGAATCGGCAGCTTCACTCACGAACAGCGAAAATGTTGTAAGCGATAGAATTTTTTCCTTTCATCATTTTGTGGGTGTCGTAAGCGAGAAAAATTTTCATAATGGTTTGAAATTATGTGTAAATTTCGCTGCAAGTCACTAAATGCTCATGTTCTCAAATACTGGATGAATAAAATTCAGTTATTCGCGCGTCGTGGCTTACACTTTTTTCTCAAACCGACCCTCACCCGTTTGATAGGTAGGTTCTTACCTTCACAGCGATTGTATCCAGACAGTACGTGGTACGTGTATCAAGTTTGGCTGAAATCGGTCCTGTGGTTTCGGAGGAGATGTGTAAAGCACATACATATATAGATGCATACATAGATTTTAATAGTATGTATGAACATCTTTTCTCGTGATCCGATTTTGATTACGTATAGCCCATACGGTGCCACTAGCTACGCTGACGTTACGACTGAAAACCCCATGAAAACCCGCCCAGTGGTTTTGGAGATTAGCTTGTTCAGACAGACAAAGACAGCTTAGTAAGACTACTTTAAACCATGATATCTTCTCTCCGTGGTCTGATTTTTATGAACTAAAGCCCACACGGTACCCCAAGCTATGCTAAAGGTACCTGCGGAAACCATATGAAAATTCGTATAGTAGTAGTTTCGGAGATAAGTGTGTTCAAAGACAAACAGTCAAAGATTGTCTTACAGATTTATTATTAGTATAGACAGATTATAAACTGTTGCCACTAATGAAATGAAATTTGTAAGGACCCTCTTTAATGTTGAATTGTGGGTGAGTCTTTAGTATACATAAAATATTTATCTAGTATTGCAGTCGTATAAAGCGTAACAGCGATGTGGGTAGTGTTGTAACCAGGAGGAGGTATCTGTAGAAACCATGCTGTTTATTCGTGGGGGATAGTCGCAGATTTTTCTATTACAGCGTGCAGCGAACTGAAATACTAAAATAATCGAGAATTCTCGATTCTGCCATCTGTCCTAGGGATCAGCTGGAAATTGAAAAACGCTCTTGTTCCGTCCGGTGAAGCGAATCGTGATCACACTACTGCTGTGGGACTACTAATTGATAGTAACGGCGCCAGTAGTTCTTACTTCGCAAAACCATGTAGTTCTCATGTGCTAAAATGTGTGTTACAGTAGTAATTATAATCGTTCGCTATTTGGTCATATTACTCAGACATAGAACTGAACGCAGAATTGCAACACTTCATCCTAAACGAGTTTAAGATTATGCACACGGAACTTGCTGGTTTGACGTATGTGTGCAACTATGAAACTTGTAATCCCGAATCACTAGACTTTAGCAAAGGTCGGACAATGAACTGGGCATGTGACATGTGTCTTTCCGATACTAAAGAAATCAAACTTACCCGCTGTGTTTTCTTTCCTCAACCTACGGTTGTCAGTCCAATAGTACAGAACCAGCAGCGGACGCAAGGTAGGTATGGAAAAGACTCAGTAATGATTCCTTCCGTATCCACAAGCAGCACGAAGTTTCTTAAGAAATGAGAAAATGTATAATCTTATTGAGATGTGGAAAACAAGAGGTGCCCTCTGCTACGAAATTAGCGATAGTTCACTGAAGGAAGATGTAGACGTATCACTCGTAAAGAGATTCCACCTCAAATAATGAAAGCAGTTTCAGTTTTCCTAACAACAATTTACGTCTTTGCACCGATATCTTACAGAAGTAACGTCGTGTGCACACTTTAATCTCAGTAGTATAGTCGACGGTCACTTTCGAGCCCGTATCAGATGCTTTCATTTCGGCGTATGACATAATGGTAGATGCTTATGGCTCAAGATGGCTTTATAAATAATATGTATTCACTCATTTGTGATGCAGATTATGTCTGCGCGCTTCCAGTCATTTGTTTACGGAATTTTATAAACATAGTAAAAATTGAATCTGTTTTCATGTTATCATTGTCCTATCACGTCAAGAGCGTTAAACAAATAAAAATGTAATGTATGAAAAGTGACTATAGACAGGTCCAAATAATTGAAGCTATAAAGGAACGGCGTTATTAAGCCAGTATCGATTGCTCTGGTCAACGAGCCAAGCGAACAAACATTTATTTACAATTCTTCACAGAACTCTGGGCAATATTTCGAAATAAATACAGTTGCATATTATTTCCCCAGCAAACAGGACTGTTTTTCTTTCGAAACATTATTTTCCAATGGCAGTACACCGAGTAAAAAGTGAGAGTTACAAGAAGGATAGCGATCCACGTCTAATTACGTTCTTTCCAGGAAGCAATTGAGTACGTATCCAAAGCGAGAAAAATATAAAAACGAGTAACCATAGAAATGGTATAAACACTATTCAGAAGATACCTAATGGAACTGTAAATGTGAAACACAGTATTGTGCAGAAAACGAAATATGGGTCATGGTAATACCGAATTAAATTGGACTGGAAGACGGTGGAATGTGCTGCTATAGACCGATGCTGCAAATGAAGAAATGCGGCATTTAATGGAAAGGCTTAAGAACTATCAGTCTTGGGAAAAGCTTGGGGCGTCTAGTCCCTGGAACTTATTCTACAAGGGAATAAAATTGTTAGGGACAGACAAAAACGAGACTGTCTAATAGAGTGACGTAGGTTTTAATAGGTACCCATAAACTGATGGACGGGCATGGAAAAAAACAGGTGCCAAACCAGTCGAAAAATCGCTGACTATGAGAAAATGATGAATATTAAATCTCAAGGACCTTAAGCAGTTGGCAGCGGACGATTTTAATGTTCTTTTGGATCGCACTTCTTTTTATGTGCACCACACGCAACGTCGAAACGGCGTAGTCACCATCAGTTTCATATATCTTTGGATACACATTATCTCGTTAATGTTATGCATACGTCCACAAGGTACACAGAAAACCGCGGGCTCGGATTTTGATTTTATCCTTTCTATCGATACTGAAAAGTTTTCGTGGATAAAAGACAAAAGTGAACTAATCAACTGTCCATGTGAACTGAGAGATCCGTGGAGTCACGGAGCCCGAATGTCGTTGCCAGTGACCCAAGTGCAGTTGTGGGAGAGCTGGGGCGTGCATTCGACTGCAGCTAACCTTTTGTCGTGAGGTCTCCCTAATAAGACGGCCTGGACTTTCTCTTGCTGACGGAGGTGAAAGATGCCACGGTTTCCCGCGCCGTTCAACCTTCTGTCTTGGCGATGTGCCCATTCACTTCCGTCTCTACGCTACACCGCTCCCATCTTCCTTTGGTCCTAAGGGTACAAATGGAATAAAACGAAGAGGAGATGCCAGACGAACCATTTATAGAAAAAGTGTACAGCGTCTTTACTCTCTGTGTGTAATCGACTATTATATTTGAAGTAACTGCAGGTCTGTCTTTTTTTATTTAACTTTTATGCAGCCGTTAACTGCTGTTAGGGTTTTAGCTGTCTCACCGACATTAACAAGAAATAAAGTACAGCTATGGTTGTAAATGCTGTGTGATTGCGATAGAAGTTCAAACGTTGATGTAAGCTGAGGTGATTAAACGGAAAACATGGGCCAGATTCCATGCTAAGAACACTTGCGTGTCTTAAAAACAGAAGACGTGCATGAAATTTCATAAAGAATTACAAGGAAGTTATCGTGTGAAGAAGTTATTTCACTACGAAGTAGAGGTAGTTTTGATACATCTGCGCGAAGATCAAACAGTCCCGTGAAACGGACCAAGGAGGACCATGCAGTCAAAGAGCAAATATCTTAAATACCAAACGGAAGTTTAACATTATACGTCCACGTTAGACTGTGATTTGTAAACTCCGATACAAAAGATAAATTGCCGCAACTATCTGTGCCAGTCTCTTTTGTTTTCTTTCACGAAGCGATTCTAGGGCTTACGCCCTCATCTTTGGATGGATCGGTGGATTACAAGAAAATTTATTTTCCCAATGTAGAAATGGTTCAAATGGCTCTGAGCACTATGCGACTTAACTTCTGAGGTCATCGGTCGCCTAGAACTTAGAACTAATTAAACCTAACTAACCTAAGGACATCACACACATCCATGCCCGAGGTAGGATTCGAACCTGCGACCGTAGCGGTCTCTCGGTTCCAGACTGTAGCGCCCAGAACCGCACGGCCACTCCGGCCGGCTTTCCCAATGTACTCAGTTGCTGGTTTTAAGTATTGTTTCGCTATAAATTAGTTGTTATGTGTTGCTTATCAAGTTGCCATCATAACATTGCACCGAGGACATATATTATAAACGATAAGGAAGCTACTTGCAATACTCTCTCCACAAAACAATAAGCCATTAATTGTCGCTACACACGCAGACTGATATTACTGATTAGTCTAACCTTTATGTGTGAACGTTCTATTGATTTTAACACATGTACGGGCACAAGCTGAAAAGTAGTGGCTCCGAATTCTTTTATATTAAAACTGTAAAGGCTTTTTAAATAAGAGAAACCTTATTGAAATTCTACATCTTTATTCTTAACGTCTACATATTTATTTCTCAATATACTCACCATGGCCATGAAAATGTTTCTCCCACCGAGAGACCAGTTTGTTGATACTGTCACTGTAGAATGTTTGACTACGTTGAAGGAACCCCAACCTCACCCGAGCATGCACCGCTTCGTCACTGCCAAGGTAAAGAACTCGAAGGTGTTCTTTGAGTTCTGAAAACAGATGAAAATCTGATGAAGCCAGTTCGGTACTCCGTGGACGGTGATCGATGACGCTGAAGCGAAGGCGTCGGCTTGTTGCAGACGTCGCAGCGCTTGTGTGTGGTTTGATATTGATAGGCTGAAGGAGAGGATGATACATGCGTGCACGAGCTCGTCGAATTCGATACTCGATTACAAAACGCTATTTGTCATGTACCGGTTACGTTGCACATCGCCATGTTACACGTTAAAATACTGTGTCTTCTAGTGGCAGAGGGCTGCAAATGTGTAGACATGAACAACGAAGATGTAGATTTGTTTTATTTAAAGAGCTTTAAGAACTCTCAAGTAAAAAAATCGGACTCATTATTATTCAGCACGCCCTGGTACGAATGTTTTCTATGGTGCAGAATAACATCGGCTGCCAGTCACAATGTTGTCACGAAGTCCCATCTGCATCCATCATAGATAAGATACAGGTTGCCCCACTCAAACCTCCCTGATTTTTTCATGAAAAATGCTCCACATTGGAGAGCATCTCAAAGAAATTATATTCCCCCGTCAGAAGTGCCAAGTATCTTCGCCAGAGTGGAGCATGGCGACTCCACAGTAGCGCGCGCAAGCAGTAGTGTGCTTTGCAGAAACAGAAACAATTTTATTCCTCTGGGAGATGACACGATCAATTAATTTTTCGCTGAACGCGGTCGGCCGCTCACGAATCCACAACCGCACTTCCTCGCCCGACTGAAACCAAAGTCCACGCATGTCTTCCTTAAGGTCGTCGAAGGTGTCAAAATCGCACGTTGAAAAATCCGGGCTGTACGCAGAATGCTGCAGCGTTTCTCAGCCAAGTCGCTGAAGCGTAATCATCGTCTGACTGGCATTGTGGAGGCGGACGTTATCGTTCAGCAGAAAGATTCCGTCCGACAGCATTCCTGGACGTTTTGCCTATGGCGCTTCGCAGTTTCTGTGAAATATTTTTATAGCTCTGCACAATGATTGAGAATATACACTCGAGAAACTCGACGAGCAGTGGTCCCCTGCAGGCGAAGAAAGAGGTCATCGTGACCTTTTAGGAACTCGTGTGAACAGCTTTGAGTTTCTTTGACGGGAGAGATGCGAGATGGTTTCTCTTCTGGATTTGCCGTTTGCCGTCGGGCTGTCGGAATGGTGCTTGAGGGAATTACACTGTTGCACGATGACGACCACCACCACGCTGCCAATCGGACGATGGATGCACTTCATTGATTTGGTTGGAAAACACTGTAACATCCGCCGTGCATCCCGGATCGTGCGATTTTCGCATCTTTGGTGACCTGAAGAAAGACTCACTTGAATGTCGGTTTCAGGAAGCGCAAGAGTGGGTGCCGCAGAGGATCTGTCAGCGGCCGACCGCTTTCTACGAAACATCAGTTGATCTTCTCGTATCCCAGCGGGATAGATGTCAAGTGAGGTGATTACATTTGAATGGAACCATTTCATGTTCCCACTGTGGCGGCTGTTCGGTTTTCGCTTGACTGCCTCTCATACATACTTGTTTCAGTTGTGGAATGTTCAGTTTGCCTGATCTAGTCTGTTTCGTCTTTGTTCGTCCGCTACCCGTTACTTTGCTTCCAGGGTAGCAGAGTTCATTCATTTCGTCTAGTAAGAGGACAGCAGTTTGGAAGTATGAATGTGTGCGGCCACATCACGGAACAGTAAGCCGCGATCGTATCACTGTGGAATTCCGACTCGCTCTCCTGACATGCGGCCTACATTTAAATGCGATTCATGAATGAGAAACCCGATAGGTAGTCAGCCCTTGTATAAAGATGGTATTGCTTCTACCACGCTTATCTTTTGCATTTTCAAGCCTATAGTTCACCTCATGCTGGTTGTTACATGCCACCGTCGTGGAGTCACATGCTAGCGGTGTACATATATGATGGTTATTTTCTTTTCAACTTCCTATCGGTCGCGAAATTAAAACCAAACCGAAAATCTGGTGTAGCTTTGCACATACGTGTTGCGGAGCGTCTCATGTACGACCACCTATTGCATCACGCTGCACTTTTTAGTTCTGAGTACACAGTGAGCACGTAAAGATGCTTAGAAAATCATGTCTCCCACCAAGGGTGAAGTCATGCTGAGGGGTTTCGCCTGATTTCATCCAACCCACATAACATAGCTGTCGTGCACTTTTTCGATTTTATAAATGGGGTTGGTACGGCAACCAGTATGTGTGATATGAAGAAACAAGCAGTCTAGGTTGCAGTATTAAAATTATTTTATTATTTCCCAACGTCTCGTTTCAACTTTATTTGGGCATCTTCAGACTGGTCTACATAAGAAATAAAAATTTCATAATAGAGAGATTGTTACCAACAAAATACTATTCAAATTACTGATATCTGGTAGCGTGGGGTACATGGGATACCGCGCATAAAATATTTCAGCAGGTAAATGCTCCTTGTCAAAGCATCAAAGAACAGAAATAAAAATAGAAATGAAAAAGAAGGTGACCCAAAGGCATTTTTAAAAATTTCTAGATTGCTTGTAGGCAGGAGAGAGATCTCCTGCATAATACAATAATTTGTTTTTCGCAAGTTAGAGGCTCATCATAGATTATGTGGTCTTTCGCTGTTTCTTAAGCGATATTTGGACATCGTTAAGAAGAACAGTTTCACGGAAATGTCCGCTGACAACTTTCGCTGTAAAATGAGTATGACATGGTTTGGTTTAAGACTCAGATTTTGTCCCCAACGTGGTATTCAATAAAAATCGTCATTCACACCTGACAAAGCAGCAGCGTTACCTTTAGAACTTACAAGGGAACCTCCCCATCGCACCTCCCTCAGATTTAGTTATAAGTTGGCACAGTGGATAGGCCTTGAAAAACTCAACACAGATCAATCGAGAAAACAGGAAGAAGTTGTGTGGAACCATGAAAAAAATTAGTAAAATATACAAACTGAGTAGTCCATGTGCAAGATATGCAACATCAAGGAACATATGAAGTCCGAAGCGCCGTGGTCCCGTGGTTAGCGTGAGTAGCTGCGGAACGAGAGGTCCTTGGTTCAAGTCTTCCCTCGACTGAAAATTTTACTTTCTTTATTTTCGCAAAGTTATGATCTGTCCGTTCGTTCATTGACGTCTCTGTTCACTGCAATAAGTTTAGTGTCTGTGTTTTGCGACCGCACCGCAAAACCGTGCGATTAGTAGACGAAAGGACGTGCCTCTCCAATGGGAACGGAAAACATTTGACCGCAAGGTCACAGGTCAACCGATTCCTCCACGGGAAAACACGTCTGATATAGTCTATACGACACTGGTGACGGCATGTGCGTCACATGACAGGAATATGATGTCGACCCACCTAACTTGTACACTTGGCGAATGGGTAAAAAAAAAGCTTCCTCTACCTTTCCCGATTTAGGTTTTCTTGTGGATGTGATAATCACTCCCAAAAAAGGTATGAAAACATAAGAGTTTGTCACATAAACTAAAAATAAAAAAGTAAACTTTTCACTCGAGGGAAGACTTGAACCGAGGACCTCTCGTTCCGTAGCTGCTCTCGCTTACCAATGGACCACGGCGCTCCTTGACTCCCACTGTCCTAATGTTACCTATCTTCGCATGGACTACTAAGTTTGTATATTTTGCTTATTTTTTTCATAGTTCCACACAACTTCTTCCTGTTTTCTCGATTGATCTGTGTTCAATTTTTCAAGGCCTATCCACTGTGCCAACTTATAACTAAATCTAAGGGGGGTGCGATTGGGAGGTTCCCTTGTTAGTAAGGTGCATACTTCAGTAAGAGATGTGTCATACATTTGTCTTTCAGGTTTCCAACTTCCCTGTGGATTATCGGTAACAGTGCTCCTATTTATTTCATCTTTAATTCTTGCCGAGCTGTGAGGGGATTAAGTATTTCGCCATTTGCCTGAGATCTAAAATGAGGTGGAACAGTTTTAATTTCAATTATTTGTGAGACAACTCTATCAAAAGCAAAACTGAAGTAAGTGTATGTGTATTTATGTATAGAAGGTGATGAACTTGGGCAGAAAAAATTTCAATATTTTTCGAGAGATCGAAGATATCGTTTTACATTCTTCATATTCCTAGCTCAATCGAAGAGTTTCCCGTTTCGACCATCGCTGACGTGTTGTAACTGTTTCCCACAAGGGGAGTTGACCAGGCTCCTCGCCATTATCGCAGACTCTGACTCCAAAGCTTCCACCAGTCCTTCCGTCTCTCCTTCTTTCCCGAACTCCGAAGAGTACCTCTTCTTCTAACTGCAGAGAACTAGAAACTCTGCGTCAAAGGACACGCTAAAGAGAAAGGCTTAACTACGTCTCTGGGTTGTTCACGTAACTGGAGGTCATAGATTAAAACTTACTTCGTGACTGTAAGCATCGTATGCTACAATATTATTCTCTACAATGAAGCCTTAAAATGTGCTATTAATTAATATCTCTAATATTCTATCGTTTTAAACTGGGCGTTTCCATGATACTGACTAACATTCACGTAGCTCATGGAGAAAGGCAAATGAATGAACCCTTAAATGAATAAGCTGAAAATGACTATGCCAACCGCATTGTGAGATATCTCAGTCAGAGGAATACGAGAACCTATGAGTTGTTGTTTGTTCCATGTAATAAACAGATATATATATATATATATTATTCAGCAATTACGTAATTACTAACGTTAAGTAGCGTGCAAACTCGACCAACAGTTAAGTGTATTGAAATAAATGGTAGGGAAAGGAAATTCCACAAATACCCTAAAGATGTCGTGGTATGTGCACTGACGTGAACGTGCCCGCCGGAAGTGTCTATTGGGCGTACTACAGAAATTGTTTTCATTTGTGCGGAAACACTCCTAAATAGCTGTCATTGGAGGATGCTCAGTTAACATAACCTGCAGAGGAAATCAAACCATTTCGTAATAGCAGCTGAGATGGTGATTACGGCTGTGGCAGTACAATGCATGATACTCGTAAAGTTGTTGCTGCAGCGTGTTTTTCACAGCTGAAGTGTACAGCCGAGCAATATTAGTCATATGGTGTTGTATCCGAGTGTACAGAACTAACAGACATGATTTTCGTGTACCTAGGCAGAAGGTTATCCGACGAACAATACGATTCGTATAATGAAAATAAATCACAGTAAATGGTTCTGTAGCACAAAAAAACCAGGTGAACATCGGCCTGTATGTGCTCACTGTTTTCGAGAACGTGTACTTGCTCGCCTAGGTGAGGAGGCTTCAACTTTTATTCGATCATTTGAACGTGGGGTGTCACGTACCGTGCTGAGGGAAATAATTCCGGATCAGCAGATACACTCCTGCCAGTCAAAAAAAAAAAAAAAAAAAAAAAAAAAAAAAAAAAAAAAAAAAAAAAAAAAAAAAAAGGAGAGGCAAGCTCTCATTCGTGCAACTTTGCAAATCGTGTCAGGTTGAACCAGTGAGTTGCTACAGTACTGAGTGGTCGATCCTCGCGCCCTTGTGTAGTGAATTTCCTGGAATGGAACCTAATCTTCCTGAGACCGAATGCCCAACTGCAGCAACAGTCATGTCTGGGCGCTTCGTAATGAGCAAACTACAGTTTTGAGGGAAGGAAGGAAGACTTGGATTTCACGTGCCATGAAAGTTGAGGTCATTAGATACGAAGCACATGCAAGGCTTTGGCAATGACTTTAACCACCTGTCCCACCCGTGTAACACCTTATTGCGGTATGTTGATAATTTTTGCTCTTGGACCGTTTAACTATAACTAAATGAAACACAATTTTCGTGCCATACGTGTTTCGCCTTTTTTCTCCGAAAGGCTTCTTCAGTGGCCTTTTGGGGCAATGTATATGCAGGTTATAAACTGTTCTGGCGGTTGGTTTTTCGACGTAGTAATATTTTAGATTCTACTTACAGGTTCCATGGACGATTTTGTACATGTTGTGTTTTTTTTCCATTTTTGGCGCTGTTCCCCTTCTTATAATTGCCATTTGGGGTTTTTGTTTTACACATTTCACAGCAGTTGGAACTGAACGCCTGCTCTGATGCTATCTTTTGGTTTGGGTCTCCGCCTGTCGGCTTTTATTGCCAAAGATCGAATGTTTTTGCCAAATTTTTATTGTAATTGTTGAGATATCTGTGATCTGTTTGTGTATGCACGTTTGTGTATATGTGTGAGTGTTATGAGTGAAATGGTATTTGTTTTGGTGCGTTTTTTTTTTAATTGTGTGCGTATGCCTGCGCGTGTGTCTGTGTGTGTGTGTATGAAATGGTATTTATTTTTGTATATATTTATTTGTGTTTGTGTGTCTGTATTTGTGTATTGTGTATGGGTGGCCAGATGGCGAAGGGGTAGAGAGATAGATAGAGAGAAAGAGAGAGAGAGTGAGAGAGAGAGAGACGAAGATATGTATTGGTTTTAATGTGACTGCATGTGCAAGAGGGATGCTTTTTATCTTATCATTTCTTTTATTAAGTTTAGTAGGGAGTCCGTACTGATGTATGTTTGCTAGTTTATCACATGTTTGTTTTCCGTAATGGCTTTCTGGATGTGGAAGTTTTCTTGCATTTCTATAAGGCAGGTTGTTTATTCTCATTAATTTAGTATTTTGTTCCATGTTTTAGGTGGGTATTTATAGTGTTTCAGATGCTCTGCAGAAGTGGAATGGTTTGTTTCGTACTTACAACACCTGATGTGTTCCTTGTACCATGTTTTAAAATTCCTGCATGTCATGCATATACATACTCCATTACAACTTTGACGTTCAAATTTGTATGTTCGTAATCCCTGAAATATATCCTTCTTTGTAGTTCGTTGGCTTAAGTGTGATTGGAGGCTTTGGGCAGTCTTGTATATTGTTTGGAAGCCCTGTCTCTTTATTATGTTCGCCTCTCCGTGTGTTAATTCATTTGTGGATGTCATAGTGAACCATCTGCTTCTTTTCTGTGCGATGTTGTCATTGCGTATGTGTGTTGAGTGTGTTTGCGAGTTTGCAGCTTGCGAATTGTCTTGTATCCTGGAAATCGTTTGTTTGTTTTGTATCTGTGTTTTTATTTTTTATTGAGTCTGTGTACTAAATATGTGTCATATCCAGTTCTAGCTGTTTGTATTGTACTCATTTCTTTTCCATAGTTTCTCTTGTTCAGTGATATCCTGTTCGATCTATGTAACATATGTCTTAATGCTGCAAGCTTCTGGTTGAAGGGATGATTAGATGTGGAATGTGTTATTGTGTCTGTCGCTGTTGGTTTTCTGAAGATGTTAAATGTATGTTTGCCGTTTTCTTTCATTATTATTATTTTAAGAAAATTTATTTGATTTTCTTTTTTTCTTTTTCAGATGTTAATTTTATGTTCTGATGTGCTTTGTTGATTTCCGAGTGTAGTTCATGTATTTTTTTCATTTGGCTAATCTCACTCAAAAGTTGGCAATAACATTCGATCTTTGGCAATAACACCCGATAATCGGCGACACAACCAAAACATAGTATGAAAACAAGTGTTCAGTTCCTACTGCTGCGAAGTGTGGAAAACAAAAACACCAAACGGAAGTTATAAGAAGAAGAAGAAGAGTGCCAAAAATGGAACAAAAACACAACATGTAGAAAATCGTCCACGGACCCTGTAAGGAGAAATTAATATATAGCTACGTCATCGGAAAACCAACCACCAGCAGTGTTTATAACCTGAATACACATTGCCCCAAAATGTAAACGCAATAGTAAAGATATACACATATACCAGGCCACTGAATATGCCTTGCAGAGAAAAACGGCGAAACGCGTATGACACGAAAATCGTGTTTCATTCAGTTGTAGGTAGACGGTCCAAAAGTAAAAATTATCAACATACCGTAATATTACACGCAACTGAGGAAGGCAGGACTACAAAAAATGAACAATTAACGCCTGTATGGTTGGAAACGCAAAACCCTAATTCATTTCACTTACTGTTTTTGGTGTGTAGTAGAGTAATAATGTACGGAGTACGCTATCATCTATAGTAATGACAAGATTTTGTCGATTGCAAACACTTTTAAATTTGAACATAATATTTTTTCGTGGAGATATGAGCTTCTTGTACCTGGACAGTTTTTCGCATTTCGAAAAACAATACTTTTCCGGAGTAACTTTTGCAGTTGAAGAAAAAGATTGCAGCACACACAAGGCGAATGCTTTCATTTCAAAATGTAAGGAAAATTTATTTACCTTCTAATACAGGGAGGTGAAAGTCTGAGAAGTGTTCTACAGTGCAATTCTCTCTCCTAAAGTCTGTGTACTGAGCACACAATTTTAATTTAAGCTAATTTTGTACGCATCTCAATGTTTATCTTCTTAAGTATCTGTCGTTCAGTGATATAATATTGCGGTACAATCAAAGGCAGATGTCCTTGCTGTCTGCAGTGTGTGTAATTCTAAAAGGATAATCATATAAAACGTCGTACCCGATGCTGTTGTTTTACTGCATGATCAGCGAAAATGTAAGGGACAGACATTTCTCTTTAAATGTGTTGCGAAAGGTGTCAGCAGGAATAATTTTCGAATGGGTTTGAAATTATAGGTAAAGTTCGTTGGACGACGGAAAGTGCTCTCATTCTCAAGTATTGGATGAACAGTCAAAGTAATTTGAGCTCCATAAATTAAGCTGCCTCATGACAAATGTGTGTTATTGTCTTAAAATTATCGTGGGATTGTACCTCTTAATGAGTAGATTGTGACAGCGTTTTACATTGTTAAATTCGTTCAGTAATGACATGACGGAGTGAAAATCAAAGTTTTGTCTTCCCTGGAAGCCGTTAAAGAGGGAACCAGTAGCTGGTGTTGTGCACCGTTTTATCCGCTTAGTAATAAGATGGACGTTTTATCCGCTTAGTAGTAAGATGGAGAAGGAGACTAGCCGGGACCTCTCAGAGGAACTCTCCCGGCATTTGGTTAACATATTTAGGGAATAAGTTTTTTTTATTTCGAGACACAAATATTGTAGGTCCTCAGACTACCGGTTTCTGTCAGCAATGACCACCTTCAGATCTGCAGCAAAACACAAATACAACTAGCGCATGTCTACAGCATAAAACAATAAAATAGGCCATAAAGAAACCTATTACTGACATACATTTGAGAATTATGTGGTTTGCATAAGACGAGACACACCTGTTTTATAAAAACATGTCCTAATATACTAGAGCCTCTCTGGCATCGTCAAATGCTAAACACAAAATCAGCACCAGCATGGTCACACATATATAAATTATAGTATATTCTACAGTCATTTTGCTAATACGGCTAGTGTTAAAAAAAACTGACGTATAGTAGCCACAAAACGTTTGTGTCGCAAGCTCGTCAGATGTCACGCCTGTAGGCGAACACATATTCTTCAATGATATAATTATACTCTGTAAAATAGAAAGAAGAATACAATCAGTAAAGTCTGTGGTAGGCTCATTAGGTGTAAAAGTCATTACACTAATAAAATGCATTAAACTAAGACACGACAAAGTTAGATTGTGTAAAAATGGAAAATTTAAGTGACAATAATTATGATACGCTCTAGTGGCGAATTTCAGATGAAAATATGAAGGCATAAGTAATAACCAGCTTACGGAGTACACAGAGCAATAGAAAAATGACAAAAACAAATAGCGAAAGAAGCCCCAATGCATGAAAACAGGCTGCAGCAAATAATTAGTTTCCTCTGTTGGAGGTATAACACTAGCGTATATGTCACTCTTCCCTAGCAACCGAACGTTTAGTCCTGTCACGGGAAAAGCCACATATAACACTCAAGTATACCAATCTAACGTGAACACGCTAATGTTACTCTCTGAGAGGATTTCGAAGCTTGACGACGCGTATGCCTTATGGACAAAGGTATCGGACTATAATCTTGAATTTGGTGAAATTAACAGAAAAACCAAATTGACTTTAACCTTGGGAGTTAATGAAAGTGGTAAAATCGTAAGTGAATTAAAAAAATGAACGGTCGCCAGCCCAATTAGGCACATTAATTTGGAAATATATGTTTAAGAAAATTGAATAGTAAATTATAGGAAGTAATTTTGTCCCAAGCTCATACTAATGACAGCTAAACTCAAGAGCATTACTTAATCAAATACTGAAATGCTACTGCATGAAGTGCAGAACTAAATTTGGACATGAGGGGCTTTTATCTTGATTGACATGAAAAAAAAACACAAAGATGAATAATAGACTATAATAAATCCACTGTTTAAGCTACTCCACATATGTCAGTTTTCCTTAGTAACAGCAATATTTCAATATGTTTCTAATATATAGAGAATATGATGTGGACCCATAAACTAGAATAGTTTCACTAGTCAACGCTCTTTGATTATTACAATAGAAAAGACTAATTCAAAAAGCTAATGACTCACTTCACTAGGAGAAATTCATAATTTACTTTGTAAGACAATAAAATACACAACTGGACTTAATTAACTTCAGAAAAGGAACCATTCATGATAGAAATCAAAATCACACTATTTTTGAAAATGAGCATAACTTATTTGCCTTTTTACCACCTGTAAAGCAGGCATTCTAGACAATAATATTTACACAATCTTGCACTGTAATCCTACAAAACTATATTTTGTAATAAACTAAGGATATTTTAGCAAAATCCTATCTAACTTCACTTTTGTGGTTTTAGCTTTAACATTTACTATTCATTTTACATTAGACAAAAAATCACTTTTGAACACTTGAATGCAATAATTGTTCATTTATATCCGGGTACTCAGTTTTAGAAGCACTTAGGTGAGAACCCTGCATAAGTTCGTGATCAGGATAGAAAATATGGTTCTGGACACGAATTTATGTTTTTGTGATTATTATTAAAACAACACACAAATTAACTGGCCCATGCCCATATACATTACTGAATGTTTGAGTTTGCGAAGCACTGGCGAAGATTGGTGACAAGCGACACGGCGACTAACTGTACTCACGGCTCTTGATGTTCTGATGCTCTATAAAATCTCTTCTTGGCGTCGGATTTTCAACATATTGGAGCCATTCCTTTATGCCGAGAATACCAAATAGCCAGATCCACATCCGAGGCAAACGCTTTATAAAGCCCAATTGCCTCTCTTAGCACCGTCGAAGTGTAACGTGCTACAGCTAGCCACACACTACTTGCTGTTCACACAAAGGGGCCACTCAGTTCGACAGCCAAAACCACCTTTTACATCGCGCCATGCCAATTCCGTTGTGGGGAGACTTCCCTAGAGCTGTTACATGTTACAATTACAAGTGCTCTAAGCATGAACCAGCTTTCAATAAAAATTTTCTTTTTATGAACATACACATATTATAATAACTTGTCATTTTAACATATCCTTTTGCTTTTTTCATATATTTATTACAAGACACTAATTTTCTTCTCAGAGATCAAGGAGTTTAAATAACACAGAATACACACTTCATAATTGCAGATACACAGTTACATAATATAAACCTACTTCTAATCGATATGTTACAGAGGTGCCACCAGAATGCCGCATAGGAGAGAAGAGGTGAGAGGTACGTAACCGTCAGAGGGCCCCTCACTAGTCCAATAACAAGATTATCTAGTTAGTGAAATACGTTATGTAAATAGAGAAGGGACAAGAAAAGGCAAGAGTTAAACGCCCGACGTAAGAAAACGAAATAAATATGTAAAGCACTCTATACTAGGTAAAGACATAGGCAAGATATACAGCGTTAATCACCTAACGTTACCGCTGGATATGTTTCGTAAACCACATCAAATACTGACGAATCGATTCCACATACCGAACGTGAGGAGAGGGGCTAGTGCAATTGGTTAATACAAACCATAAAAAATGCACGGAAGTATGTTTTTAACACAAACCTACGTTTTTTTAAATGGAACCCCGTTAGTTTTGTTAGCACATCTGAACATATAAACAAATACGTAATCAGTTCCGTTTGTCGAACGTGTACCTCACCCCTCATGGTAACGTACATGTGCGTCAGTGAAAAAGACCAATAAAAAAGTGTTAGCATGTGGACGTAATGTGCTGTTCCAGTCTCTTCTGTACCTAAGGTCCATCACCGTTCCCTTTGGATCCCTACGTAATTCGGTGCTCTCCGATACACACGATCTAACAGCGGAGGAGTGGTACTCAAGCGTCAACTTCAGGTTTCAATATCTCCGGATGTAATTAACATTTTACAATGCAACAAACGGCACTGATTACGTATTTGTTTATATGTTCAGATGTGCTAACAAAACTAACGGGGTACCATTTAAAAAAAAGTAGGTTTGTGTTAAAAAACATACTTCCGTGCATTTTTTTATGGTTTGTGTTAACCAGTTACACTAGCCCCTCTCCTCACGTTCGGTCTGTGGAATCGATTCGTCAGTATTTGATGTGGTTTACGAAATATATCCAGCGGTAATGTTAAGTGACTCACCCTGTATATAAGAGAGGTGTTCAGTGATTGAAGTAGGACAGTGTCAAGCAAAGCAAGCATTGGGTGCAAAATCGCTTTACTGATTTTACATTTTCGGATCACTGTTCCGTTCGCGACTATGTCACAGGGTGTGAAAAATATTTAGGTGACATTATGAATCGAAATGCACGCTACGCTGGTGTAATATTGTACAGTATTTATTTCACAAACCGCTTTTCGGCTGTTACGTCAGCATCAGGTTCAAATGGTTCAAATGGCTCTGAGCACTATGGGACTTAACATCTTAGGTCATCAGTCCCCTAGAACTTAGAACTACTTAAACCTAACTAACCTAAGGACATCACACACATCCATGCCCGAGGCAGGATTCGAACCTGCGACCGTAGCAGCCCCGCGGTTCCGGACTGCAGCGCTAGAACCGCACGGCCACCGCGGCCGGCTAGGCGCTACAGTCTGGAACCGCGCGACCGCTACGGTCGCAGGTTCGAATCCTGCCTCGGGCATGGATGTGTGTGATGTCCTTAGGTTAGTTAGGTTTAAGTAGTTCTAAGTTCTAGGGGACTAATGACCACAGCAGTTGAGTCCCATAGTGCTCAGAGCCATTTGAACCATTTTGTACCACAAGAGAAACTATAGTAACCGAAATAAAGGGAAATGGGGCTTGTGAGTAAGAGGAGTAATTTACGACTTGGCCTGGATGGGGTTATGAGTAGTATCTGCAGTTTCAAGTGGCGAGTGTGGGAACTCGTCTGGTCATTCATTACTAAGCTTTGGTTAATGGATATATGTTCATAACAAATCATGTTTCTTACCCTGACTTGGGTCCACTCACTGAGATTTTTACAAGACCAACAAGCCAACTCTTCTGTCAGGAAACTTTAGATTTGGAACTGCGGCTGATCTGTAGCAATCAACATCCCAGCAAAGAGTCTCTTCGACTGAGTATGGCGCACCTACAAAAACTTGTGGATTCTCCTCCTCACCGAACTGAACATTAAAAAGACTAGAAGCTGTGTTTGATGGTATTCTCACACATACAGTCACGACACTGTTGTTCATTTCTATTATACACTGCGACAGCAGGACTCCAAGCGGACAGAATGCTACACTTCTGAATCCGATATCTGATGAGTGCAAGTAGTGTAGGTCTGTAACATAGGTTTTACAATAGGAAGCCTATGTAGTGCCATGAAAATTAAAAAAATTACACTACATTTCTCTTCCTATAGTTTCCCAAGGATCCTGGAATATATGAAACGCAACACTACAGGAACTTTGTATGCGTTTCTCTTGTAACCTACAGACATTTAACAAAGAATATCGTTTTCTTGTAAGAAGACAGAAGTGGCTAGTAAACAGCAAGAGACCTGAACTTTGCAGTAAGGCGTCGTATATCTACTCGACAACGTGAACTTTTTTACACTTCCAGCCAAATCAGTGAATGTGGAACGTAGGAAACATGCATGGAATGCTATACCGACAGTATCTAAGGTACAAAATAAGCCATCAAACCGTAGTTTAAGAGGAAACCGAACAGAACTGGTAACAAAACGTCCAAAGCAACATAACTGTTTTCCAACACAGAGGAAAGCAATTCCACAGCTGTTGATACTTCTGAACGACAAACACCAAGAATCTTCAACATAACTTGCTTCGGAAGCAAAAGTAATTGCATTTACAAAAATATTCCTCTATCAGAGATTCGAGTAAAGTGTAACAATGTGCGAATCACTAGACTTAATACAAAACTGTTATGTCAAGAATAGTGCTTATCGCAATGAGAATGGATAAGAACAGGAATACATGTGTCTCATACATGAAATACGTGTTGACATTGTCTCGCTTTCAGCGGAGTAAGGTGCAATTAAACGCATATTCTAAAGTGTTTGTTCTTGATAAAGGTGTAGCTTATTACACTGAATCAGTGCGATTCGAGTGCTGTTACATCTATTTCGTGATTGTTCACGTCTCGTGACCATTTACAAATGATTGTAACGCAAAAATATAATAAGTATTCGTCAATTAAGTAGAAAAATAAATAAAGACCATCATTAATCTTGCGACTAGCTTTCTCGCCGCTAGGGGCACTAGTGTCGTTCCAGCAGTCAGACGCTAACAATTTTCGCAGTAGTGAGTGTCGGGACTGTGTATGTTAGTAGTATTAGGGTGATGACTCGTGAGGAAGATCAATTTTTTGTTCAGCGTGTTCATGATTCACCACGAGATTGGCTCTGAGCACTATGGGACTCAACTACTGAGGTCATTAGTCCCCTAGAACTCAGAACTACTTAAACCTAACTAACCTAAGGACATCACACACATCCATGCCCGAGGCAGGATTCGAACCTGCGACCGTAGCGGTCGCGTGGTTCCAGACTGTAGCGCCTAGAACCGCTCGGCTACTGACGGCCGGCCACCACGAGATTGTGTCTACTGCTGAATTACCGCATTCTCATGCTCTGCTGCCTGAAAACTGTCATCTCTGTTGGTCATCAACTCCTTTGAGTCCGCATGTTATCCTTCTTCCTCTTACTCTCGGGTAAAAGAAAGATTTGGTTTAACATAACGTCGACATGGAGGTCATTAGAGACGGAGCACAAACTCGGATTTTGCCAAGAATAGGGGGAGGAAATCGGCCGTGTCCTTTCAAAGGAATCATTCCGGTATTTGCCTGGAGCGATTTAGGGAAATCCTAAATCTGGATGGCCGGACGTGGGTTTTGAACCTCGCCCTCCCGAATGCGAATCCAGTATCCTAACCACTGCGCCACTTCACTCGGTTATTACGTTCGAGATATAGATATTAAAGCCAGAACTTTAAAATTCGTTTTGTTTTTCGTTGCCTGGACTTAGTTTATTAACAGCTGCAACTTGTTTATATTGCTTAATATTATTTTTTCCGAAATTATTCATGGTGCTGCTATATTCGATAAAATTCATGCCTGTTACTCCAGTCTGGAAATTTCGTAACTTTTATCGTGTTTTCAACGCGCTTTGTTACTTATAATGTGTAACAGTAAATTTATCTTTTATATCATAAACATTCGATACAGCCCACATTTCACATTTGCTATTCAGGTATCTGTTCCGCTTGAAACTGACATAATTAATGGCGGAAAGTGATCCTGTTATTGCTGTGGATCTGCAACTGGAGCCGTTAGGTTCGTCACGTCTGTTTTTAGATACCTGATACATCCACTTTTCATTCTAATTGCCAGCGGCGCTACCAGTTGCTTCTATGGCTCTCTTTGCGATAAGTTTTTTTCCCCCCTCGCAAGTTGGCTGCCCTGTACGGAAGTCTGCCCCACCAGGCGGGTTCAATCAGCTGAACTCACACACAAGTTTGCGCTGGCCGACGTAAAATATGCAAGAGGACCTCGGGCGGCTCAAAAGTTGGCTTGTGGAGGGAAGTCTGCTGTTGAATATCCAGCGTGCTTCGTCAGCAAGCAGTGGCTGCGGTCAGGTAAAGGATCTGTTCCACTCCGCAACTCGTACCCTACCGCAGCTGCATGCGTGGTCGACAAGACAAAAAGATCTCACTAGCGGATAGCATACTGCTTTTCCGTACATTAGATCTGTACGTCACAAGCTAACGGTAAGTACGTGTTCTCGACGTACTGTCGTTTGGAACAGCGGCCAACACTCTAGAAATCGTTACACCACAGAAGTGCTGTACCGAATATGTCTGAGAAGGTCACTCTCAAAATCGCGGTTTGACTGGATCACGGTAAATTGGTTTTTGGTTTAGCCTGGACTAGCGGCCATTTGTATAGCCATTCGAACATATGTCTTTCAGTAGCTATGTTCCAGAATATTAAGGAAGGTTTGAACGACGAACCGGAGCTGGCGACAACGGAAATTGTGCGAATCGATTAATTTCTTTTGCAAAAAATTTTAATTGGACTGAATTAATGCTCAGTTAGTGACACCACTTGCATTTGCAGCCTTCGGACTTTACGAGCAAAAACATACAAAAAACATCTTTGCCTGGGAGAGTATTGCAGCGCGCCACTTTTAACCTCTAAACTTCTAAGAAACGGTTCTGACTTTGCACAAAAGGCAAGTAAATGGGTAAAATCAAAACAGTTTCTTTTATCTAGAAATCTTTATCCGTTGTCGAGGTACGGTCGTTTAAAAACGACCTAAACGTAGGGCTTAAAATTCGATTTTCAGTTAACTGAATGCGCAGAATCAGTATAAAGTGAATGAAATTATTAAATAACGCATTATAACGATAAGATTGAAAACTAGCTTTCAGAAATCTTGCTTCATTCGGACGTATGTGCAAAAAGCAGATTTTTTTTAGCTTTCCTACGCGTGCCACTTCTATGTTACAATCTTGAGCGGATCGATTCTAATTTTGTAAGAAGATGGACACTTAGATGTAATTAGTAGTCTTCCTGTTGTTTTGTGAAACCTTTACTACTTGTCACGATACAAGCAACATGGTTAGAAACACTTGCACAAAAGGCAAGTAAATGGGTAAAATCAAAACAGATTCTTTTATCTAGAAATCTTTATCCGTTGTCGAGGTACGGTCGTTTAAAAACGACCTAAACGTAGGGCTTAAAATTCGATTTTCCGTTAACTGAATGCGCAGAATGAGTATAAAGTGAATGAAATTATTAAATAACGCATTATAACGATAAGATTGAAAACCAGCTTTCAGAAATCTTGCTTCAATCGGATGTATGTGCAAAAAGCAGATTTTTTTTAGCTTTCCTACGCGTGCCACTTCTATGTTACAATCTTGAGCGGATCGATTCTAATTTTGTAAGAAGATGGACAATTAGATGTAATTAGTAGTCTTCCTGTTGTTTTGTGAAACCTTTACTACTTGTCACGATATAAGCAACATGGTTAGAAACACAACTTAAAAAAATGGTTCAAATGGCTCTGAGCACTATGGAACTCAACTGCTGAGGTCATTAGTCCCCTAGAACTGAGAACTAGTTAAACCTAACTAACCTAAGGACAACACAAACATCCATGCCCGAGGCAGGATTCGCACCTGCGACCGTAGCGGTCTTGCGGTTCCAGACTGCAGCGCCTTTAACCGCACGGCCAGTTCGGCCGGCTAAACACAACTTAAAAGAACCAATACCGGACCAGTCGCCGCCGGAGTCAACAAAAATCTACATCGGTTGCCAAGCTATGGCGAGCTGATGTCAAAATTATGGAGGAGTTAAATTTGGGAACCACAATGAAAAATGATCCTATCATAGCACAAGAAAAGTCGAATATGTCCTGGGTAGAGTTAGGGATGTAAATGAAGAGAATTAGCTTTTCCACTTACCTGGAGGCCTCAAATACATTTCAATCAAAACATTTTGACAAATTTGAAGTATCTTACGAGTTAACCATACTTCCCCAGCCTAGTGACGTCTCTTAGCTGCAGGGTGTTTGCGCACCTGTATCTTGCAATTTTTAAAATCACTGATCTTGTGCCCAAAATACGAAAGATTCGTCATCCTAGAAAACATGACATGTTGCCGTGTATCATATCGTACAACATGACATCGTGTATCATCTTGCTTTAATTGGCATGATGCATGACGTGGGGAACCAATACTAACAGGTAAAGAAGACCGCTTATGTCAAGATTGTTTCATTTAAATGTCCTTGAAGCTGCCAGACAAGTCGAAAGACTATTTCCCCTATGTTACATTCCTAACTCTGCCGAAGACACATTCGCCTCTTTTGTGCTTTGATAGGAGCATTTTTCATTCTGGTAATATATGTTTTAGTCTATAGTCGCAATTTTTTATTTTCCGTATTGGCTACCGGTTACGGTACATAGTTCCATCCTCAGGCCGTCATTTGGCGCGCAGTCGTCACGCTCACTCGGTCTGGCAAGCCAGTACGCTAAATAAAGAATTGCGCCCATAGACTAAAACATATGAATATATTATTTCTGTAATGCTAAGTATCGGACAGTAATTGATTCCAACTCCCATTTCGAAACTAAATCATTACCAACTTAGTGTCCACTTCCTTGAATACTCGACGATATTTACCACTTAAGTTTAAGGAAAATACAGTAACTAACATTTTTTCCGTCCTACCGTGGTGCAAATCACTTCACTGATAAAACATTCTAAGGTGTTTCTGTAAAAATTATGAATAGTATTGGTTAAAAACAAACAGATCTCCTGCTGAAAGAAAAAATACCTTAATTTGGTATTTTTTAGAAGAATCCTTTAGTCAGTGTAGCCAAAAGGCATTGTCAAATATATCAGGCCAACTTCGCCTTCGTTAAACACAGTAAAAACGAGAAAAATAAAATAGTAAAATCATTACCTTTTCTAGATGGACTCGAGAGGCACCAAGATCTGCAAAACGCGTTCCCGTTCACAGGACCGAGTAACAGACTAAGATGGGGTCTCAGGTAGTAAGCATAATGCGACACAACGTCGTGTGCCAGTCCTGAAGCCTGATACCTTGTATTAGGCTTCAGTACCAGCTCAGTAGGTGACCTGTTTACACATGCTTATAGGTTATCCAAGTCTGCACAACCCGATCGCGTTTCTTAAATAGATGTATTTGTTTCTCTGTTTTCTATGTAGATAACCTGACGATGCCTAATTAAGGCGAAACGCGTTGTTGAAAAATAAAAAAACTGAAATGGCAACCAAGACTGTTTTTAACCAATACTGTTAAGCACTGGTTTGCTGTATGCCAGTATGGATTGGAAGAATTTCTAAATTATCATTGTCATTTCGATTACTGTAGGTATAGAAACAGTTTTGTCCCAAAATTTTTTATTTTTTACTAGTTGCCTTCAGCGTTTGTTCAAGCATTTCACGTCGTATTACATCATCTGCCATCCTCTTCCCCTCCCACCAGTCGCCTTCAAGAATTCGGCTTCGTGCAGTGTCGTGCGAAGCTTATCTAATGTAACCCGATCTCTGTGATCATGATTACTGTGTTTATGATGCTGAACCGCGTCTTGTGCGGAAGTGCCCAGTAGTGTTTGGCTGGTGCTGTGTGTTGTGAAATGTGTGTATTTTGTTAACATGGTCATGTGTGTGAGCGTTATTTTTGACGTGGCTATCATGTGTGATGAAATACAAAGTAAAGGTGTCACACCCATGATTCTGAATCCAAACAAATGAAGAATGAAAGCCGGATACGAAATTCTTGTGTCAGTTTGACAACAGCGAACGGTTCGGGCGTGACGTTGACCGCTCTGATTGGAGGAAACCAGCTCTAACGCGTGAAGTGTCAATTATCAAGTAATTTTATTCCGACTATAGCTCTTACCATTGCTGTGATAGACGATGCAACGGTTCTCAGGTGATGCATCCTTTCTTGATCCGGTACTGTTGGTTGAAATGGACTACTCCTATGGGTAACTCAGGTATTTAGATTTAGACAGAGTATTACGTTATGTAACAGAAATTTGACGTTCATGCCTGTTGTTTTATTTGTGACATTGGTGTTGGTCAAAATAACAAAATCACAATCACACAGTTGTACACTTACAACAATCGACGATCTGCTATCCAAACGCTAGGTAATCTACATATGTTTCAAAAATAATTTTCATGCACAATGAGCAGTACATAATTTCTCTAATTTGAAACAGACTTGCGCCTGCATGCAGACTCTCTGTTTCCGACAAGGCGAGCACCTCACGATGAACTGCTGTCGACGATTACTTCTTGGGGCATTGCTCGTGACAACCCGTCAATCTGACTGTAACATGCGTTATGGTCGGAATATTGTAATACGTAAGGCCTAAGAAGAGAAACTTTCTGCCGTTTTGCTGATTCCTATTTGATGTCTTGTTTAATTAGTAAATGTATTTAAGTTGTAGGTTTTGGAGCACTAACCATACCTCAGTGTCCACTCGGCGGGTATAAACCTCTGCTGGTTCCACGTCAGCCAAAACCAGTAGTTCGCCGAACTGTAGTGGCGTGTGCAAACCACCAGTTAAATATAACAACATTTGACATGCTTAGGATGGCAATGACGTTATCTTGGCCGCAATATCCAGAAATGTTGCAAGACACAAAACCAAATGAACATACAATAGTGGTTCAGAGGAAAATACTGAAGTGAAAGCGTTATTTTTTAAAATTGTCGCTGAAGTAGTATATTTTTAAAGTGCCCATTTTATTCACACATGTCAGTATCACCACACCTCCCCCTTCCTCTCCCATACCCTGGAGCACACTCCACATAAGGGTGCAGGGTGAAACACGAGGGCTGAAAAAGCAAAAACACACTTCACTGATTTGGATGTGTTCAAACTTCATCCAGTGATTTTGAACAGTCCCCACTCTGATTACAAGAAGAAAACAATTTGTTTACATTGTAAATTAGAAACAGATCCTTCATCAAAATATTTAAGCCTACTTCATTTATATAAGGCGTTTAATCACCAGCATCTGATTTACGTTGGAAATGCGTTGTCTGTCGTTGTGCATATTTTACTAACAAGTTGGCTACTAATCGAAAGCCAAAGTATTGAGTTTCAAAACATGGAAATAAACGTCAAACGTAGGGCATTATTTGAACGTATGTATCATATAGGGCCGGCCGGTGTAGCCGAGCGGTTCTAGGCGCTACAGTCCGGAACCGCGCGACCGCTACGGTCGCAGATTCGAATCCTGCCTCGGGCATGGATGTGTGTGATGTCCTTAGGTTAGTTAGGTTTAAGTAGTTCTACGTTCTAGGGGACTAATGACCTCAGAAGTTAAGTCCCATAGTGCTCAGAGCCATTTTAAGAAGAACTGCCGTTATACAACACACCAAAGGGGGGCAGATCACCTTCAGTAGGGTTGCAGCCCCATGATGTCCTTGGAGAAGGGTGGAGCTGTCAGCAGTGACGAAGTGTGTCAAGAACGTGGTTCTGTTGCTCATCATACTGCAGAATGTCGCTTTCGACTGCCAAATGTGTGTAGAAGGACACCCCAATGGAAGGGGTGAGTTTTACCACCTTCCGAGGCCTTCTAGTGTCGATTCTGAGCAGCGGAACATCCGATATGTTTTCCTCTGCCACCCATAAGAAGACCGCCTGATTCCATTGGGCGTTAGGGTTCTGTCCTACATCGCAGATGAGTCAAGAGAAGGAAGTGGAATGAGGGTAAGAGGGAGGGGGGGGGGGCAACCTTCCCGTCGTGCGACCCGTCCATGCTGGCGTTGGTTAGAATCGTGGTAAAATTTTTGTGCCAGTTTGACATTAATTCCAATTTGACATTAATTCATCTTACACCTCTCATTAATTTCTGGAGTCCGGCCGTTATTTTCGCAGGCGTCGACATCCTACTGTTTGTAGTGTCTCCAAGCCCGACGGTGTCACGTTTTTAAAGCATTACAGAGGAAACTGCTAGGCACTTATGAGCCAAATTTTGAACTTCTGCGCCACAGCGGGAGTAAATGTCGCGGTTTTAAAAGAGTGATCCTTTAATGCTATGGCTCAATGTAGTAATGTACATTTGAAACATTTTATCCATGACTGGCAATTGGAACATTTCTCGGGCGTGCAACAGAGCACGGAGAACACAATAGTCAATAGCGCTCTAAATGCGTTTTATGAAAAAAATGTCATTTCCACTCTTCGCTTATTTTGTTGCCCCTATGTGTGTCATAATGCCTTCAGACTGAGCGGCTTCTTCGTTAACTAATCAAATGTTCAAATGTGTGTGAAATCTTATGGGACTTAACTGCTAAGGTCATCAGTCCCTAAGTTTACACACTACTTAACGTAAATTATCCTAAGCACATGCCCGAGGGAGGACTCGAACCTCCGCCGGGATCAGCCGCACAGTCCATGACTGCAGCGCCCTATACCGCTCGGCTAATCCCGCGCGGCGTTAACTAACCCATCATCCTTATCAGCATTGCTGCAGACAGCGATAATATCTTCAGAAATCGCACGGTAGTCAACATCGTCGTCATTCTGTAGCCAAATATTTACGTCATTAAAACCTGTGTCTGAGCATCCCAGAATGTATACAACTGCTTCATCGAACTCTGAGGGGTCAACATTGCCACTAGTTTCTTTATTCAACGTGAAACTCGCGTCAGTGGACTTACAAATGGTCACAGATGGTTCTTCCAATTTGACACCGTTGAAATTCCAGTACCAAATTCACATGCAATGGCTTTACGACGGTTCTTGTTTATCCGTACCAGTTGTCTACCCGGTTGTCTATGGAGAGTACCAAATTCGGTATCTTCGGTATCATTTTACACTCGCGACTAACGGAGGCAGTACAGTACTGTACAACTCAGTGCTAAACGACACCGTGCCATGATCCGTGTGTGGTGGTTGGCGGAATTTAAATGTAATAATTGTCGTCGATGATTGTTGGAGTTATTGCTTCCGGAGCTGTGCTGCTGTGTATTTACCGTGCTTAAAAAGATAAAAAAAGAAACGGATAAACCCGTTGTTGCTGTTGGTAAATCTTTCAGTCTACCTTTATTCCCAGTACACACGCGTATTTCACATCCTAGGCTGCTGGTACGTTTAAGTACATGTTTCTCTTGAGTTGGCAGCACTTAAATGCCTTCAGTATCTAGTTTGCAGTTCGAAAATCTGTCTGTATAGCCTTCGAAGACAACTGAAGAGCTGCTTTGTTTTGTGTACATTGTCGTTCAATTGTTTGAAACTTTCAAATTTTCCATCATTTATATGATGCAGGTTATTTACTGGTTTCTTTTCGTGCGCCTCTTTCGTTAAATTGGTAACTTTTGTTTATAAAAAGCAGAAAACCATGTACTTCTAGAGTACCGTTTGGCCATGTGTGCATATTTCGTATACTGCTACACAGGCGTAGTTCTGTGCTTTCTTTGGCGGTTTTCGTTGTTGTTTTTGGTTTTGTTGATCTGCGTGCGTAACGACCAGACCCTTTTTACTGCTATCACGACAGTCACGTTTTTAAATGTTTCTGACAGATAAATACCACTTTTGGTATCGAAACAATACAATTCAATGAAGGTAGTGAAAGGTGGTTACAAGCTGTGGTTTATTACAGAGCAGAAAGGCTACATTCTTGCCTTTGATATTTATGAATGAAGAAATGAACGTCTAGAAAGGAATTTGAAAATTATGCATTAGTTTTATCGAAGATAATTTCGAGCGGAAACAGGAGACTATACTTCGACAAAATTTTTAATTCGATAGCCCTGATTCAAAGACTAAAAGTAAAGAAAAGTTTGGCTTGGGCCACTATGAGCCTCAACATAAAGATTTCTCACGAGGCCTTTCACTTTCAAAGAAAATAAAAAGAGGTACTTTCATCACAGGATGTCATCTTCCAGAATTGTGTGTCTGGCTTCCAATTTCCATGGAACAGAAGTAACATTTGTGTCAAAAAGTAGAAGGATGACACCAAAATAAATATTCAGATCAATCTGTAGTAAAGGACTACAGTTGGGATATGGAAAGAGTGTACCATGCAGACAGATCTAAATCTACTTAACGGTTGCAAAGAAAATACATAAAGTAATGCCTGTCTCGTGCCTTAATAGAAATAAAATTTGTGAAGTCTGATGTAATGTGCTGAGAAGTGCGTAGTGTAATGCCACTGCTGGAGTTACACCTGATGGATCCACTAAATGTAAAGCTCGTCAATCCAAAAGAGCTGCAAGGAAAAATATGACAAAATAATACATACAACAAAAGGAAGAAATTTAAAAACTTAATCCCAAAGGATGTAGATTGAGGAAATAGTAGCGTTCACTTTGTCACGGGAATCTGCTGGGTGTGTAGTAAAAGAAACGTTCGATCTAGTCCACACTCAAGAATTTCTCTGCTGCGTTGAAAATAAAAATTATTTTACTAAATTCCACTTAGTAACTGTGTAATTACCTTAATATTATTAATTTGTAGCCGCTGTGTATTGTAACCCGTTTTGTGTTGCTAGTTTCGATATGTGCTACACTGTGGACTGTAGTTGAGTATACCGCCGTGAGCTACAACCTTTATAAAATAGTAAAAACAACAACTAAAAATACTTGAAAATGATCACTGTTATTTTGTTACTGTTTACTGCTGCGTTTCGTACGAAAACTGAAAAAAAAATGTTTTTCTGGTAGTTCAGGTAACAAAAGGTTAATGAAGAGCTTGTAAACGAGGTTTCACTGTATGTGCGTAGATGCAGAACACCAGTTATGCTGTCGCAACTCCTGTTACTCTATCATATTTCACACCGGAAAAACAAAAAATATGAAAAGAGTAGCCAGTGCAGAGCGCGATATGTAGACATACTGGGCGCGGGATGGGTTATACGCAAACCACATTGGGTGCTCGGGCGCGCGGAACATTTGCAAGCAGTATCGGCACGCCGCGGTATCTGCCGCCTCCGGAACTTGACCGCTAGCGGGGGCAGCGGGGGCGGGAGGCAGACCGCGTGCCGCACAGCTGACAGTTGACAGTTAGCCAGAGGCGGTCGCGCCAACTGCGTCGCCGCGTCCGAGAATTAGCAGGTAACGGAATTCTTGTACGTACGCTGATATCACAATTAATTTTCTGTGTATTCTATGTTACCCGTAGGTACTGTGCACTGAGGTGACAAAAGTCATTGGATAGGGATACGTACTTAGAAAGATGGCGGTAGTGTCGTGTACACAAGATTACAAGGGCAGTGCATTGGCGGAGTTGTCATTTATATTCAAGTGGTTCACGTGAAAATGTTTCCGACGTTGTTACGCTCGCACGACGGGAATTAACAGACCAGTTGGAGCTAGATGCAAGTGACATTCCATTTCGTTAGGGAATTCAGTATTCCGAGGTCCAAAGTGTCAAGAGTGTGACGAGAACACGAAATTTCAGGCATTACCTCTCAACACGGCAACGCAATGACTGACAGACTTCACTTAACGACCGAGAGCAGCGGCGTCTGTGTAGGGTTGTAAGTGCTAACAGACAAGCAGCGCTGCGTGAAATAACAAGCTGCCGCGGTGGCCGAGCTGTTATAGGCCCTTCAGTCCGGAACCGCGCGACTGATACGGTCGCAGGTTCGAATCCTGCCTCGGGCATGGATGTGTGTGACAACCTTGGGTTAGTTAGGTTCTAAGTTCTAAGTTCTAGGGGACTCTTGACCTCCGATGTTAAGTCCCGTAGTGCTCAGAGCCATTTGACCATTTGAAATAACATCTGAATCAGTGTAGGGCTTGTGACGAACATATCCGTTAGCACAGTGCGGCGTAATTTGACGTTAATGAGCTATGGCAGTAGACGACCGACGAGAGTGCATTTTCTAACAGAACGACATCGCCTCTCCTGGGCTCGTGACCATTCCGCTTGGATCGTAGACTGCTAAAAAGCCGCGGAGTGGTCAGATGACTCCCGATTAGAGTTGGTAAGAGTTGATGGCGGGGCTAGATTGTAGCACAGACCCCATGACGCTATGGACCCAGTTTGTCAACAAACTGGTGGTGGCTCCACAATGGTGCGGGTTGTACTTGTATGGAATGGACTGCGTCCTCTGGTCCAACTGAATCGATGATTGGCTGTAAATGGCTATATTCAGCTACATGGAGACCATTTGCCGCCATTCACGGACTTCATGTTCCCAAACATGCCACCGGTCCACAATTGGTCAGATGGCTCTGAGCACTAAGGGACTTAACTTCAGTTCCAGACTGAAGCGCCTGGAACCACTCGGGTACTCCGGCCGGCGGGCCACAATTGTTCCAGTCTGCTTTGAAGAACATTTTGCACAGTTCGAGCGAATGGTTCGGCTGCCGACATCGCCCGACATGAATCCCGTCGAACATGTATGGGACATCATCGAGAGGTCAGTTCGTACAAAAAATCCTGCGCAGGCAACGCTTTCGAAGTTATGGACGGCTGTACTGGTAGAATGGCGCAATATTTCTGCAGGAGACTTCCAACGACTTGCTGAGTCGACGACATGTCGAGAGTTACTGCACTACTCCGAGCAAAACTAGATCCAACAAAGTATTAATTGCATCCCATAACTTTTCTCACCTCCGTGTTTAAATATTAGTTCTTTTCTCAGCTGACAGATCAGCCAACAGTGATCTGAAAGTCGCAGGCTATTGCAATTTGTTTACATTGTAAAATTAGAAACAGATCCCTCATCAAAATATTTAAGCCTACTTCATTTACATAAGGCGTTTAATCATCAGCATCTGATTTACGTTGGAAATGCGTTGTCTGTCTTTGTGCATATTTTACTAACAAGCTGGCTACTAATCGAAAGCCAAAGTATACTGTTTCAAAACATGGAAATAAACGTCAAACGTAGGGCATTATTTGAACGTGTCTATCATATAGGGCCGGCTGGGGTGGCCAAGCGGTTCTAGGCGCTACAGTCTGGAACCGCGTGATCGCTACGGTCGCAGGTTTGAATCCTGCCTCGGGCATGGATGTGTGTGATGTCCTTAGGTTAGTTAGGTTTAAGTAGTTCTAAGTTCTAGGGGACTGATGACCTCAGAAGTTAAGTCTCATAGTGCTCAGAGCCATTTGAACCATATCATACAGGAAAGTGTAGTATTCTAAATAACCAACGAGCTAAAGATGAGACTTGAATATAAGTAGACGTAATCGAGAAAAGTAATTTACGAAATATTTATTTATTTCAGTAAACTACTATAGAAGCCTCTTCAGCTCTTGCTAGATATTGGTGTATTTCTGGTGGTGCTTACCGTAGGTACTGTTTAATTTTGTTCCCATGATAAGAGAACTTGCCAGGTTAATATTAACTCTAAACCTGCCCATACAGCCAAAAAAAAAAAAAATCAATCTTCACCACTCATAATGACGCTACAAAAAACATGAGTATCCAACTTCTGCGTACCTCATCTGAAGATAAAGCTGAAAGGCTGGAAAATGATTCGTGGGAATAAACATATTTTGTGTGGCTGTTCACAGTTATAATATTTGAGTTCGAGAGTTGAATTCCGGGTCAGGGTGTAAATTTTTTCCGCTAATTTTACACTGAGTGATATATTACTGGCTTATTATTCATTTAAAACAACTCTAGCAAATGTCACACGCGACGCACGCAATTATTTAATATCAACACAGAAATGAGAGGACAATGAAACGCACGCTGCCACTGATAGTCCATTGAAAATTTTGCAACTGACCGCTCGTACTCAATGTGGTATGTATGTTTAAATTTCCTCCTTTATAAATTTTGTTGTTATTTGTGTCCTAAAGTGATATGATTTATTTTTAACTGATCATTACTCTTCATTAATATTTCCGGTATTCATCGACATTAATTTTTATAGAATGAGATTTTCACTCTGCAGCGGAGTGTGCGCTGATATGAAACTTCCTGGCAGATTAAAACTGTGTGCCCGACCGAGACTCGAACTCGGGACCTTTGCCTTTCGCGGGCAAGTGCTCTACCATCTGAGCTACCGAAGCACGACTCACGCCCGGTACTCACAGCTTTACCTCTGCCAGTATCTCGTCTCCTACCTTCCAAACTTTACAGAAGCTCTCCTGCCAAACTTGCAGAACTAGCACTCCTGAAAGAAAGGATATTGCGGAGACATGGCTTAGCCACAGCCTGGGGGATGTTTCCTGAATGAGATTTTCACTCTGCAGCGGAGTGTGCGCTGATATGAAACTTCTTGGCAGATTAAAACTGTGTGCCCGACCGAGACTCGAACTCGGGACCTTTGCCTTTCGCGGGCAAGTGCTCTACCATCTGGGCTACCGAAGCACGACTCACGCCCGGTACTCACAGCTTTACTTCTGCCAGTATCTCGTCTCCTACCTTCCAAACTTTACAGAAGCTCTCCTGCCAAACTTGCAGAACTAGCACTCCTGAAAGAAAGGATATTGCGGAGACATGGCTTAGCCACAGCCTGGGGGATGTTTCCTGAATGAGATTTTCACTCTGCAGCGGAGTGTGCGCTGATATGAAACTTCCTGGCAGATTAAAACTGTATGCCCGACCGAGACTCGAACTCGGGACCTTTGCCTTTCGCGGGCAAGTGCTCTACCATCTGAGCTACCGAAGCACGACTCACGCCCGGTACTCACAGCTTTACTTCTTTTATGTTCAGCATAGAAAAAACTGCACTTATACAATACATATCGTTAAAGAAAATGTTTACTACAGCAATATTGGGCAGATCAAAATTAGAAAAGAAGAAATAGATTACAACTATAGCCCGAATCGAACTCTCGAGCTCGAGTATTCTAAGGCGAAAGTGTTGAATTACTGACTCGACAGTTCAGCTGCACAGTACTGAATGAAGGAACTTGTAGGATGTCTTATTACAATGTCGTCAGATCGGTTTCCTCTGACGCCACTTTTCTACTGAAAACTGACGAATTTAGTTAGGGATTTTACTGTATGTATACAAAGAATCGCGCTGTCGCAACCTAGTGAGCAGTTTTGGTTCACTTTGTCAAAGGTTAATAGAGATGATAATTCTTGTAAAACTAAAGTTGTGTGGCACGATTGGCTCGGTGACCCTGAGAGACAGTATCCCTACCCTTCACGCACACTGGTCCCTTTGCTTCACGAAGTTTGAGATTTGTGTGTTAAATGTGTCTGACACGTGTAGATCACTGTAAAGATCGTGCGTTTTGTGTGGTATTATGTCTACGTTGTATATTGATTAGAGAAGGGAGACAGTCAAACATGGCGTTAAAGTATAACCGACTCCTCTCGAGTAGCACCGAGGGGGTCGCCGGGCGGTCACCTATCCAGCTACCGGTCACTCTCAACGTCGCTTAACTTCGGTGTATCCAATGAGACAAGGCCACTGACATATTGTTCTTGAGAATTATAGTGTATTCGCATTCTGGTGTACAGTATGGTTATTGTTTGTAGCTGTGACGCGTCTGAAGTTGCTTCCATCTGAAGGAAACAGGTCATTGAGCCATGTGCGGCTCGCGTTCATGCCGTTTGTTCTTTGGCATTTTTTCACATCCAGTGGCGTCTTGTTTATTCCTTACTTACTGCCGCACCGAAGTTGAAGTTGGTGGCTTGTCTCCTTGAGTGGCAGCAGCAGCACTTATCGATACTAATACTGTCGTACTATATATGGTGGGACCGCTAGTATTTCCAGGTGGTGGTGGTGTGTGTGATGGTCAGTCGGTTGGGACGGAGCAGCGAGAAAGTCTCCGTGGCGAGAAGCCAGGAAGGGACAGCTGGCGGCATGCACGCACTGTCAGATCGTGAGGCGCTAGCTGCGAAAGCGACGAAGTTCGTTGCCCACCGAACCTGGATGCTGACGTTGAGTGATCAGTTAACCTGTTATGAAACCTCAACTATTATGACATCTCTTCATTCATTTGTGGGTTGTTGCTCCCTGGGCCGTTCGGGCTAGCAGCAACGTATGATGTGTTGGGTTCGGCGAAATCTTGCGGCCGTCTTCCTACATTGTGATTAATTATTAAACTGACTGTTACTTAACAGTGAAGTTCACCAGCGGTATTTTCTGCTCTGTGGCCGTTAACGCCCCAGTTACGTGCTCTGATCATTAGCGTACTTTTCCGGCAGTGTGCCTTTCCTCGTCATGGCTCTGAGCACTATGGGACTTAACTTCTGAGGTCATCAGTCCCCTAGAACTTAGAACTACTTAAACCTAACTAACCTAAGGACATCACACACATCCATGCCCGAGGTAGGATTCGAACCTGCGACCGTAGCGGTTTCCTCGTCATGTTCAAGCTGTCTGGCACAGCGTGTAGTTTGGCACCCTTTCAAGTAGTTTGGTTCATATTTTGCTTGGAGTGGTTATTGTTCCCTTGGCTGTTTTAGACGCTAATTTCTGAAGACGTAGTGCTGTTCCTATCCTCGACCTAAGCCAATATTTTCCATCGTTGTGCCGTTCGCCGGACAGAAGGGAATTGGTTAAATTGTTGGTCGGTCCTTGGGCCGCCTTAGTTCGGGTTGCCATCCGATTATTTAACTTCAACTCTTGGCTGCCTGTCTCACCTCACCTTACATTTGAGATACCTTCTCAGGCCGACCCTTGGAACAATTCTGAGCACCACTTGTTTGTTTTTGTGATTTTCATTTTAGTCTGAAGTATTGTGTATTAATTCAGTTCTTTAAATTTTACACAAAGGCTTTCAGCAGTGTTAAATTAAAATTTGTTCTATCTCAAATGGTTTGTAATCCAGGCTCTAAGCTGTTAATTGTTCGATGTGTTATGTGTAGCCTTCAGCCGAGGAATTTTCGAGAACCACTTTTAATAAGGCCTTCAGCCGTGTGTATTCTTCAAAGGAACGGGATTATTTTAAATTGTTTGTCTGACTTGTTGTTCAGGACTTCAGCCATTGTTTCAGATTTGTTTGTGGCCTTCAGCTGTGCAATAAGTTAATATTTCTTTAATTAGGCTTTCGCCCATCTGTTGTAAGTTTAAAAGGAAATTTCTTGGTTAGAAAAATTGTTTATTAATATGTTTTAATTATAGTTGTTCTTCAGACGTGTAGTATAAGCCTTCAGCAGCTAATTGTTTTCAATTGCACGTTTTTTTAATTTTACCTTCTATTTTTAATTGTTTTTTATTTCTAAGCCAGGCCTTCAGCCGTTCTTGTTTTTGGTGTAGTTTTGGGTCTTCAGTCCAGAAAGCATCTCAAGTTTTCTTTCACTTGGCCTTCAGCCGTATTGTCTGATTGTGATCTTTTAAGGCAATGTGTAAATAAGCAGTTCTTAGAAAAATAAAGTTGTGTGTTTGATTGTGCAACTCACAGTAACTGTTAACGGCCCCATGCACAATCGTAAGCTTATCCTGCGCGCTCTCTGAGTACCTACCAACCAGGTTTCAGTCTTGATTAATGGTGATTTTTGATCTAGAACGCCAATAAAAATAGAAATAAGAAATCATGGCAGTTTTTTTTAATAAACATGTCAGTCGTTTTAATACGCATGACTTTAAAACTATTAATAATGGTAGCTTATGACAGACACTGCGTAGTCTAATGTGATCAATTCTCACATCTGCACACTTAAAAATAAACAATCTCTATGCTAATAATAATAATTTCGTGTGGCTGAACGGCCTGTTCCAAGTCTTTCAATTGGACGCCATACTTCGGAGACTTGGAAGTATCTAATCAACCCAGTAATCCTATGTGGGAAAGGTGACCTAAAGTTTGCGAACCACGTATCGTTTCTCTCGAGTCTTCACATCGTTGAGATGTAAATCCTCCGTCAAACGTATCACGAAATATTCCGTAGTCCGACCGGGATTCGATTCCGCCACCTTATGGTTTCCCGGCACGCACTTTACCACCAGACCACCATCCTGGAGGCACGTTTTCTGTTAAAAGGAATCCTTCGTCGTTAGGTAGGACAAACCAGGGACACCGTTCATAAGCGCACTGTCCAGAATTATCGGCGTACTCGTCCTCCAAGTCCGCAGCTCTTGGTCTAGTCTAGTGGCTAGCGTTGCTGCCTCTGGATCCCGGGGTCTCGGCTTCGATTCCCGATTTTCTCTGCCCGGGGACTGTGTGTTTGTATTGTTCTCATCATTTCATCATCATCATCATCATCATCATGACAGTGGCTAGAGTGGACTGTGTAAAAAACAAAAAATTGGACTATGTAAAAACTGGGACTTTGTACGGGCGCTGATGACCGCGCAGTTGACGCCCCACAAACCAAACATCATCATAATCATCATCATCTGTTATGTCCGCACTATAACATAACAAATATTCCGTGATAACCAAATTTATTTGACCTTCTGTCACTCAAAATAAAACTTAAGTTCGACTACACAACACTTCGGTGACTGTTGTGCCAAGGAGAAATCAGAGTCACTAGTAGAGAATACAAGTCCAAACCACTGCCAACCAGTCGATACCGACGCGTCGCAAGTTTCCAGCCAGGGAGGCCACAGTACGGTTCGGTCGTCGTGAATCCAGCAGCCGGGTAGTAACACAGTCATCGGCGAAGATCGAACTGGTTCAACGGGCTCAGGGAGCTCGCTTAAATCCGCAGGTCCGGCCAATCAGAGTGTTGGTAGATGGCGCCCTTATACGGTTGCTCACTCTGGTGGCAAGGGCAGCGCCGCCAGGGTAATCCGTATCGATAGTGGTGTGTGCGCTGCCGCTAACCCCGCGACGACGCGTTCACTGGCGCCAGTTGCTGACATCGTGTGCGGCGCCAGCGGTACTCGCTGTGTGCCGCGCGTGTTGTAGCACGCCGCGCCGAGTTGACGGCTGCTGTGCGGCGGCCGATACGACAACATCCAAGCGAGTAAATCTCTTAATTCCCGGTATTGTATTTCTTCGAGTCATTCCACGGTTATAATGAAACTAAAAACTTACCCGCAGATCAAACATTTCGGGTGTCAAATATTCAAATGGCTTTGAGCACTATAGGACTTAACATCTGAGGTCATCAGTCCCCTAGGACTTAGAACTACTTAAACCTAACTAACCTAAGGACATCACACACATCCATGCCCGAGGCAGGATTCGAACCTGCGACCACAGCTTTGGGATGTCATCTTGGAATCAGTGTATCTGACGAATCGGGATGCTGCTTTCCAGCTTAATGCCCCCAAGGGAAACCCGACATTGGGAAACTTGTTTCTCTGCGTTATCACCTTCTTTATGTGATTTTAGTCAATGGAAAGGTTATCTGTGATAATGGTAAGACGAGTTTTCATCACAGAAGGAGCTCACAGAAACTTACAGCGACCTCCGAATACAATACGCATTCGGCAGCAGTGTCTTAAATACAGCGTAGCTATAATTTTACTTTCGCTACTTGATCCAGTGTAGACGGAAATCTGTTTACCGTATGTGTACCCAACTTCATAGGAATGATGTTCAGATTGTGCGCTGTACGATTTGTGTTGTTAGTAGTATTAATGTCATGACGTGCCCTTAGGCGCCGATACTGGTACATCGACGTAGGACTGAAATTCTGTGTGCATTACAGCTGCATAAAGTCAACAAGAGTCCGGCCAAGATGAGCAGAGCTTTACTCGTAAAACTGTTTTATCAAACCAACAGCAATAGTACTGCTACTCTTCGCGAGTATCGACACGTTAAAGGAATATGGAGAGGTCCTCTTTCTGCAACGAGGTCGAAGAACATAATTCGGAAGTTCCAGTTAAATGGCGATTTGGGAATTGCTCTCGGGATAGGCCGGAGACAGATTGTGCCAAAATCGTTGAAGAAGTTACTGTTTGCATGGCTGAGAATGCTGGACCCGATATGCGATATTCAAGCGGGCCACTTGCTGTGCCACGATAGCTGAACATTCTATGGTCCACCATTGATTCTGGCAGCAGTAGAACAACCTGTAGTGCGGTTCCAGGCTGCCGTGGATGCAGATGGTCGTCATATTGAGCAACGTATGTAACCTGGAACTTAAACATTGTACGCAATTAACAAATGTTACACTATCATGTGGAAATTCAAATGTGTTTGTTTCTGTGGTCTATTCGTCATTTCTCTTCCGCATGTCCTCACAAATGTATCCACAAAGTTGCGTAGTCCTACGATGGTTCGTTTTCATTGGAAGGGCCCTCCCAGCTAGCGAAAGTTTAATTATAACAACCCTGTAGAGGCTCTGAGTGCACCAGGTCTCTTCGCAAAGTAAGTTGCGATGCTTTTTTGTGCGCAGACGACTGGGGGCAGTGGAATGAATTCAGTGGTGCTGTGTCTTCTGGTTCAGGACGAGTCTGGTTGTGCCAATGAAAGTATAATCGATGATTCCGCCGCTTCTAAATTACACCGAGTACTGCTTTTTTTTTCTTTTTTTTTTTTTCGGCAAAGACGTGAAGCTTGCACAGCATACGGAGAGAACATTGTAACTGATTGTTCTGTAAGAAAACTGAGACCGCTGTTTGGGGAAAGTCGGATGAATGTCCATAATAGTGAAAGTGGTTGCCGACCATCTATTGTGACATTTGTTTCAAAGGTCAGTAGACTCAGAGAAAATTGTCGGTTCACGATTACAGATTTACCTGTCAGTTTCCCTCGTACATCACGGACAGTGTTGTACGATAAGATTGGTTATCACAAAATTCGTGCATGATGGGTATCAAAGCAGCTGATGGTGTTCACAAAACGAAGAGGTTGGGAGTGACAGTAAAGTTTTTGATGCAGTATCGTGCAGAATGAAACGAAATCCTTGATCAGATTGTGACAGGGGTGAACCATTCTTTGCATACAAAATGTCCAGATGCAAAACTAATCAATAGAGTGAGGTGACACTAAGAGTACCCCCAAACATTGTCTACACTAAATCGAATGACAACCGCTTTTGTAAAAGGCAGTAGTCATTAATGATCTCATGGAAACAGACACTATAGTAAACTCAGAAGATTACTGTGAAACCTAAAACAAGAACGGAAGAGCCATTCATAAAAAACTGGGTGAGATGTTTGATTCTTTGTATAATAACGCTAGGTCACATACTGACGCAAGCATGCAAACGTCGCTTAACCGTTTGAAATGGAAGTCGTTTTATCATTCCACATACAGTGCAGATTTACCACCTAAAATTTTCAGCTGTTTGTGAATATGACAAAGGTCTAGGGTCACAATGGTTTGAAGGTGACGAGTTACAGGAAAGTGATAAAGTACGGCATACCAGATTTCTTCAACGGGAACACTGAAGAAGTGCCTTTATGTTGAAGGCAATTATTGAGAAAAATAACTGGCAGTAGTATCTTTAATCTGTATATAATAAAGAGCCACTTCACGTACTGGCGCTTATGTTTTTATAAAATAACGGAACTTACTCTCCGAATAGCCTTCGTACATCCCCCAATACCCATCTGAAGATCAATGGAGATTATGAGCCGAAATATCGTGCCAAAAGGTTTCACAGCAGTTCACTCGAAATCTTATGAAACCACCCTTTTAGTTCTCTTCGTTCAGTTACCGCCTCACGGTCAAATGGTTCAAATGGCTCTGAGCACTATGGGACTTAACATCCGAGGTCATCAGTCCCCTAGAACTTAGAACTACTTAAACCTAAGGAGATCACACACATCCATGCCCGAGGCAGGATTCGAACCTGCGACCGTAGCGGTCGTGCAGTTCCAGACTCAAGCGCCAAGAACCGCTCGGCCGCAACGGCCGGCGCCTCACGGTCACCAAACGTCGTAAGCCGTTATGCACGCATACAGTGCAATGCTGAATCCTGCGACTTTAGGATAAGCTATCAGAAAATTATGAAAGCAGCTGTAGAGAGAAATACTTTCCACTGTGTCGCAAACGCCTTAGCAAACATTCATGAGCATGTAATCACTGAGCAACGAGCGGAGTGGCACAGTGTTAAGATTCTGGGCTCACATTCGAAGGAGTTCATGTCTTCCGGCCATCCCGACTGATTCGCTTAAGATAAATGCCGTTTTAATTATTTATTTATTTTCTGATAAGTAATGTTTCCAAATCTGACCTTATGCTCCATGTTTAGTGTTCAACTAATCGACGGCACGTTACAAACTAATCTTTCTTCCCGAGTGAAATCACGGCTGTCCGGCTAAACTGCCCTGAAGTGTATCCCCGATCTACATCGATGATGTTAATATAAATACGGGAAATACGCTAAAGTAAAAAACGTAGAGTAATGAAATTTCGGGAATACATATCTAGGTAACACATTTAAGTGATTGACAATGCAAGATCACAGGTTAGCGTAAGTGCGAAATCAGAAATTGCAAATGTGAAATGCAGGTACACTAATAACCCGTGAAACAGCCACAATGTTGAATGCAAGCACGCAAAATTGCGTGCATTGCTTTGTACAGGTGCCGGATGTCAGTTACTGGGATTGACTTCCATGCCTGTTGCACTTGTTCGGTCAATATAGGGACAGTTAAAGCTGGTTGCGGATCAGGCTGGAATTGTCGTCCTCTGGTGCCCCATGTGTGCTCGATTTGAGACGGATCTGGGGGTCGAGTAAGCCATGGCAACAGGTCGACACTCTGTAGAGCATATTGGGTTACAAAAGCGGTGTGTGGGCGAGCGTTATCCTATTGGAAAATACACCTTGGAATGATTTTAATGAATGGCAGCGCAACAGGTCGAATCACCAGACTGACGTACAGATTTTCAGTCAGGGTGCGTGGGATAACCACGAAAGTGCTTCTGTCATCATACGAAATCGCACCCCAGACAGTAACTCCAAGTGCAGGTCCAGTATGTCTAGAACGTACACAGGATGGTTGCAGGCCCTCAGCAGTCCTCCTTGTAACCAACACGCGGCCATCAGTGCCACCGAGGCAGAACCAGCTTTCATCATAAATCAAAACAGACCACTACCGTGCCTTCCACTGATCTCTCGCTTGACACCTCTGACGTCGCAATTGGCAGTGGTTTGGGTTCAGTGGAATGCGCGCATTTGGGCGTCTGGCCGGGGCTGTCCTTGAAATAACCGATTTGTGAAAGTTCGTTGTTCCGCTCAAATTGCTGCTGCAGATGCAATACGAAGCGCTAGAGCCATACGTCGAACACGATGGTCTTCCCTCTTAGTGCTGATAATGGCGTGTTCGTCGCCTTAGTCGTACTTGATAAACATCAACCCACGACGTTCAGTCTCAAATGTAACTAACGCTGACGATCGTCACAGCACGTATTTAAAGCAAACCTGATTGGCCTAGTAGTAGCACTATTAGGCAACTGGTGTGAAATTTGAATGGATATCACCTTTCAGACGTAGAAACATGTCTACAAACTTCCGTTTATGTCACACAACTCCTTGTTGATGCTGCAATTCCTTTTTCCATCAGCTTATAATCCGCATGACAACGCAATCGCATCGAGTACAACGCTACATGGTAGATTCCTCATCGCACCACGGAGAACATGTGTGTGTGTGTGTGTGTGTGTGTGTGTGTGTGTGTGTGGTGATTCAACACAGGAAACACCCTAAATTGCCAAATGACTGAGGTAAATACCATGTTTATAACGCTGCTGGGATCGTAAAAGTGGAAGCGATATGTATACTTTAATACACTCCTTGAAATGGAAAAAAGAACACATTGACACCGGTGTGTCAGACCCACCATTCTTGCTCCGGACACTGAGAGAGGGCTGTACAAGCAATGATCACACGCACGGCACAGCGGACACACCAGGAGCCGCGGTGTTGGCCGTCGAATGGCGCTAGCTGCGCAGCATTTGTGCACCGCCGCCGTCAGTGTCAGCCAGTTTGCCGTGGCATACGGAGCTCCATCGCAGTCTTTAACACGGGTAGCATGCCGCGACAGCGTGGACGTGAACCGTATGTGCAGTTGACGGACTTTGAGCGAGGGCGTATAGTGGGCATGCGGGAGGCCGGGTGGACGTACCGCCGAATTGCTCAACACGTGGGGCGTGAGGTCTCCACAGTACATCGATGTTGTCGCCAGTGGTCGGCGGAAGGTGCACGTGCCCGTCGACCTGGGACCGGGCCGCAGCGACGCACGGATGCACGCCAAGACCGTATCCTACGCAGTGCCGTAGGGGACCGCACCGCCACTTCCCAGCAAATTAGGGACACTGTTGCTCCTGGGGTATCGGCGAGGACCATTCGCAACCGTCTCCATGAAGCTGGGCTACGGTCCCGCACACCGTTAGGCCGTCTTCCGCTCACGCCCCAACATCGTGCAGCCCGCCTCCAGTGGTGTCGCGACAGGCGTGAATGGAGGGACGAATGGAGACGTGTCGTCTTCAGCGATGAGAGTCGCTTCTGCCTTGGTGCCAATGATGGTCGTATGCGTGTTTGGCGCCGTGCAGGTGAGCGCCACAATCAGGACTGCATACGACCGAGGCACACAGGGCCAACACCCGGCATCATGGTGTGGGGAGCGATCTCCTACACTGGCCGTACACCACTGGTGATCGTCGAGGGGACACTGAATAGTGCACGGTACATCCAAACCGTCATCGAACCCATCGTTCTACCATTCCTAGACCGGCAAGGGAACTTGCTGTTCCAACAGGACAATGCACGTCCGCATGTATCCCGTGCCACCCAACGTGCTCTAGAAGGTGTAAGTCAACTACCCTGGCCAGCAAGATCTCCGGATCTGTCCCCCATTGAGCATGTTTGGGACTGGATGAAGCGTCGTCTCACGCGGTCTGCACGTCCAGCACGAACGCTGGTCCAACTGAGGCGCCAGGTGGAAATGGCATGGCAAGCCGTTCCACAGGACTACATCCAGCATCTCTACGATCGTCTCCATGGGAGAATAGCAGCCTGCATTGCTTCGAAAGGTGGATATACACTGTACTAGTGCCGACATTGTGCATGCTCTGTTGCCTGTGTCTATGTGCCTGTGGTTCTGTCAGTGTGATCATGTGATGTATCTGACCCCAGGAATGTGTCAATAAAGTTTCCCCTTCCTGGGACAATGAATTCACGGTGTTCTTATTTCAATTTCCAGGAGTGTAGAACAGACTTGTACAATCAAAACTGATGTTCCTGATTACTGGTATTTTCTACATTCCTGTCCTCGAAAAGCGTCTAATATTCTCCTGAATTTAACCTTCTTTACCCGTGAAAGATCTGCTATAAGCAATCACTCGACCCTTGAATTACTTTTTCCTATTGAAGAACAGTCTGGAATTTGAACACGGCTCGTCCCAGATACATGTCCAGAGTCAAATGGTTCAAATGACTCTGAGCACTATGCGACTTAACTTCTGAGGTCATCAGTCGCCTAGAACTTAGAACTAATTAAACCTAACTAACCTAAGGACATCACACACATCCATGCCCGAGGCAGGATTCGAACCTGCGACCGTAGCGGTCGCTCGGTTCCAGACATGTCCAGAGTCACTGTGCAATGTTGTCACATCTGACGATAGTGGAGACCCAACCCAAATTTCTTCTTCAGAAGATTATAAATCTCACTCTTCTGTGTTTAGATAACTAGTCGTCAGTATGACGCAAATACCCTGACGTTGGCCTCCTACCATTTCTGTAAGGTCTGATAATATTTTCCCATATCATGCCACAAATACAAAACAGACACAAGAAATAAATCGAATCTTACCGCACCTCCATAAATATGCATCAACTGGTTTATTATGAAACGCATAATTGTTTTTGCGAGTGAGAGACTTTTCAAATCATACATCAACAGGCAGCAGTAAACTGCACAGCTATAACAACAGAAGGAAAAATTACCTTCGTTACTCACTGCTGAAGCTGTCCGTGTCTCAAAAAGGAATTCATTACGCTGTCACGAAAGACTTCGGTCGTTTACTCAACATAGCTTATGTGGCGGCTGGCAAAGCACATTTCAAATTTAATCAAATTATTTCTTCGCCTCAATTTATTCTATCCTACAAATCAATATATAATTAAACACTTGCAGCGTGGGCAGTATAGTAGGTAAATAAGTCGACTTGCTTGTTGAATTTGTGTTTCACTCGAATCGATTCCATTATGGCGACTTTTATTAAGTTTTGCCTGCTCCTTAGTACTCTGTAAACGGAAGGTCTGAAACAGACTCATTTACCATCACTTTCAATTAAATTTTGCTAATTATCTGCGAAACATATAAGTACCGTACTAACTTGCCCACATATTCTTATTCAGTTTCGTATTGACTCATACCTTCAGTCCACCCAACTCCATTTCATTTTTTTTTTCAATTGCGTATCTGTGTAGTTTTGTTTGTAGCTAGTCGTCTGTCGCTGTCTCTTGTGTACTGAAGGGTAGGTAACGACAAATATTTACTTTCGCTTTCTCTCCAGCGGCCTGTACGTGCGATGCTCAGGCCATTGGCCTCGCGCAGTGAGCGGCTTCCTAGAATCGAAGCTTTGTCAACAAGTGTTTCTGCTGCTTCGCCGGCTGCTCCAATTAGACGGAGTAAACTCAGTGAAACCGTCTTCCAGCACGCGCCCCGTCGCGCGGAGGTATGTCCCTTGTGTAGCGCTGCGGCGACGTGTGAGGATATATCCTACGAAGTATGCCTACTGAAAGGCATACGAGGGAGAAAAGAAGGGGGTTCACGTTTTTATATGTTGTTTCTTGTAATGTTCTTCAGTCTAAGTTTGACGCAGCTCTTCATGCCACACTATAATCTTCATCTCTGAATACCTACAGCAACCTACCACCATTCGAACCGGCTTACCTTATTTATGACAGGTCTCTCTCTAAAATGCCCCCCACCCTCAACTGTTCTCTCTGTAGGCGAATTGTTATGCTTTGATTCCACAGAATGTATACTACCCACGATTTTTAAATAGATATCTCACAAAGACAGTCCTAATGCGTGTACCTTGCAAATTCTTGCTGTTACGTTCACTTATGACGTGCTTAATTCCATGTGTTGAGTAGCAATATCATTATCCCAACAGTCTGTTTCGTGAAGGATGTAACGCACTTGCCTACCTCTTTTATTGACAACGACAGTACAATACTTGGTGTGCTCCTATTGACGGCGGTATATTCATACTTCACTTCAACCTACGAACGACTGCGTACCCAGGTGCCTGGAAATACGCACATAAACCTAAAATACTTATCACGCTGCTGCTTATAAATGTACACACCAACAATTCAAATGTCCGCAGCTCGTGGTCGTGCGGTAGCGTTCTCGCTTCCCACGCCCGGGTTCCCGGGTTCGATTCCCGGCGGGGTCACGGATTTTCTCTGCCTCGTGATGATTGGGTGTTGTGTGATGTCCTTAGGTTAGTTAGGTTTAAGTAGTTCTAAGTTCTAGGGGACTGATGACCATAGATGTTAAGTCCCATAGTGCTTACAAGGGAACCTCCTCATCGCACCCACCTCAGATTTAGTTATAACTTGGCACAGTGGATAGGCCTTGAAAAACTGAACACAGATCATTTGAGAAAACAGGAAGAAGTTGTGTGGAACTGTGAAAAAATAAAATATACAAACTGAGTAGTTCATTGGAAGATAGGCAACATCAAGGACACTGAGACCGCTGGAGCGCCGTGGTCTCGTGGTAACGTGAGCAGCTGCGGAACGAAAGGTCCTTGGTTCAAATCTTCCATCGAGCGTAAACTTCAATTTTTTATTTTCAGTTTAAGTGACAAACTCTTATGTTTTCATCACTTTTTTGGGAGTGATTATCACATCCACAAGAAAACCTAAATCGGGCAAGGTAGAAGAATCTTTTTACCCATTCGCCAAGTGTACAAGTTAGGTGGGTCGACAACATATTCCTGTCATGTGACACACATGCCGTCACCAGTGTCGTATAGAATATATCAGACGTGTTTTCCTGTGGAGGAATCGGTTGACCTATGACCTTGCGATCAAATGTTTTCGGTTCCGATTGGAGAGGCACGTCCTTTCGTCTACTAGTCGCACGGTTTTGCGATGCGGTCGCAAAACACAGCACTAAACTTATTGCAGTGAACAGAGACGTCAATGAACGAACGGACAGATAATAACTATGCAAAAATAAGGAAAGTAAAATTTTCACTCGTGGGTGGACTTAAACCACGGACCTCTCCTTCGGTAGCTGCTCACGCTACCACGGGACCACGGTGCTCCTCAGCTCACGTTCTCCATGATGTTGCTTATGTGGCCCATGGACTACTCAGTTTGTATATTTTGCTTATTTTTTCACAGTTCCACACAACTTCTTCCTGTTTTCTCAATTGATCTGTGTTCAGTTTATCAAGGCCTATCCACTGTGCCAAGTTATAACTAAATCTGAGGGGGGTGCGATGGGGAGGTTCCCTTGTTAGAGCCGTTTGAACCATTTTGAACAATTCAAATCAAATAAATCAGATGTTAAAGAAGGTTATTAGCAATCCATGGCCCTGTCATAATATGACATGTAACCTCTGGGTCATCAGGTCACATATATTCCAAAACCTTAAACATGGCTGCGAAACAGCAACTGTATAATTCTGAAAAGTTTGAAAAATCAGCTAACAAGTTGCAAATAAAGGATTTTTAGCCCTTGGCCGTGGTTTCGATGTTTGTAAAAATATCTTCTTCAGAATTGGCGCCGGCCGCGGTGGTCTAGCGGTTCTAGGCACTCAGTCCGGAACCACGCGACTGCTACGGTCGCAGGTTCGAATCCTGCCTCGGGCATGGATGTGTGTGATGTCCTTAGGTTAGTTAGGTTTAAGTAGTTCTAAGTTCTAGGGGACTGATGACCACAGATGTTAAGTCCCATAGTGCTCAGAGCCATTTGAACCTTCAGAATTGGCCTTATTACAGCACATGATGGCGCAATAGATTAGATGAACCCTTAGCGGCTCTTGTCATAAACGAAACTGATGAAATAAGAACTATTGCAGGCTATGGCTTTAGATAGTGCCACACTACATATATCGTATTCAGAATTACTACTCATTAGTAAATACCCACATGTAGAGACTCCTGTCAACATAACATTGTAATAGGAGTCACAGGATAATATATTTCCATAAGTTACATGTTCCTTATGCCAGAGACATATCACACCTGTGTCTCTGGCACAAGGTACATACAACTTCTGAAGAAAACAATTTTTACAAATTCCAAAACCTTGGTCAAGGGCTAATCAACCTCTATTTGCTACTTGTTGGATCATTTTTCAACTTCTTCACACATACAGGAGATAGGCACAATAATGTGAACACCTTTACTTACTGGGAAATTGTTTATTAATAGGCACTGGACCCCCATTTGCCCGTAATACAGTTGCAATTTTTCTTGGAATACTGACGTATAATGATGGTATAGTCCCCAGTGGAATGTTATGCCACTCTTCGATCAGAACGTCTTCTAACTCCTGCAGTGACGAGGTAGGCGGAAATCTACTCCGAAGTCTGCGCTCCAATACCGCCCACAGGGGTTCGAAAATGTTCAAGTCTGCAGACTGTGCTGGCCAGAGCAGACGCTGCAGTTCAGTTGCATCTCCCTCATACCACGAGTGTACTGTTCTGGCTGTATGAATGGGCGCATTATAGTCCTGAAATATAGCATCATTGTTGGGGAACAAATTTGAATCGCGGGGTGCACCTGATCACCTAAACTGTTCACATACTCGTTGGCTGTAGCACTGCTTTTGAGAGTAATGATGGGAGTAGCAGAATACCATCATACGGCCGCCCACGCCATCACACTTCCACCTCCATGCTTAACCGTTGGAACCAAGCAATCAAGATTGCAGACTTGTTTTGGCGTTCTCCAGACCCAAATCTGGCCCAATGTTGGAAATAACGAAAACTTTGACTCGTCGGACCATATGACGTGTTTCAAATGATCAGCCGTCCAGGTTTTGTGCTCCTGACACCATGTTTTACGCTTCTTTGCTTTGATTTTCGTCACTAATGATTTCGGTATAGCAGTTCGTCCATGAATATTCGCTTTGTGGATTTCTCGGAGAACAGCGTCGATAGATAAGGGGTCTCGTAGATGGCTATTGAACTCTGCAGTCACTTTAGCCGCCGTAGTTTTGTGTTATTTTGACGCAATTCGTGTTATCGAACGACGATCTCTGTCATTCAGTTTCGACTTGCACCAACTATTGCGTTTACACGATGATATCTTTCCATATCTTGTGTAGGCCATCATGACTGCTGAAACAATTGCTCTTGAAACATTCATGAGGTCATCAGTCCCATGGACTTAGAACTACTTAAACCTAACTAACCTAAGGACAGCGCACACATCCATGTCCGAGGCAGAATTCGAACCTGCGACCGTAGCAGCAGCGCGGTTCCGGAGTGAAGCGCTAGAACCGCTCGGTCACAACGTCCACAGTCCAGAGCTACACGTGCCTTACCTGCGTTGTTAACTGTCAAGCACAACCGTCCCATTACCACCACTGTTCACATTATTTTGCCTATCCCATGTATTTGCTGATCTATTTGGAGTTTCGTAGACAGATTTTTCGCCTGCCGGGGTGGCCCAGCGGTTATAGGCGCTATAGTCTGAAACCGCGCGACCGCTACGGTCGCATGTTCGAATCCTGCCTCGGGCATGGATGTGTGTGATGTCCTTAGGTTAGTTAGGTTTAAGTAGTTCTAAGTTCTAGGGGACTGAAGACGTTAGAAGTTAAGTCCCATAGTGCTCAGAGCCACTTGAACAGATTTTTCCTGCTATCTGTTGTAATTGCGAAGCAGATTAAAAGAACACCAATGATTCTGATAAACATGCGAATTAACTATTTTAATGTATCTGCTGCTGATGAAAGGGAATTTGGAACCATTGCTATACACCTCACCACTTACTAAGCGTTTTCTAACGTAAACAGCATGTTCAGGTAATACATTAATTTTGTGCTAGTCCATGTATTTTCTGACAACGCTCTCTCCAACTATGAAAAACGAGAGCTATGGTTCATTTGTTAACGAAATCGTGTGACTGAGCTAAATGGGGAAGCTGTGTCTCTCTACATTTGTTGGGTGATTACATTTGTAAAACCAAGCGAGGTGGCGCAGTGGTTAGACACTGGACTCGCATTCGGGAGGACGACGGTTCAATCCCGCGTCCGGCCATCCTCATTTAGGTTTTCTGTGATTTCCCTAAATCGCTCCAGGCAAATGCCGGGATGGTTCATTTCAAAGGGCACGGCCGACTTCCTTCCCCGTCCTTCCCTAATCCGATGAGACCGATGACCTCCCTGTCTGGTCTCCTTCCCCACACAACCCAACCAACATCTGTAAATCTGGACCAGCTGGATTGGAATAGCATGTCGAGGAAACTTCCATTATATGCGGGTGTCAACGGTGATCAGCACAGTTTATGGCTTTCAGACACCTACAGTGACAACCCACAAGATAACACAAAGGAGATCTAAATTATCAACATGTGGACGAAAACGTGTTGCTACCGAAGCTAAAACAGATTGGACACAGAAATTACAGTTATAAGTAGCACTAGAAAGGTGAGCGAAGTATAAGGCGAACCTGTACCTGATGAAGGAAACTTTCAGTGGGACATTCCGAGTGGCTAGTATTGTCTAACATTCACCCTTCGTTGTGGTAGAGGGTGGTAATCTCAAAACTTATGATTAACTTAAACAATCGACTGCCAGTAATGGAGCGTGACTCTTTGGCACTCGTGCTGGCGAAACGTCAGAAAATCCTCAAAACGACTGTCGACCGTAGATCCTGCGACGAGTTCCAGACCGCAGCACGTCACATTTGACTTATCATACCAACATTGATGAGGTCATTCGAGATTAAATACAAGCTAGATCTTAACCAGAACGGGGACGAAATCGGCCTTTCGCAAGGTGCGCTCCCTACATTCTTGTTAAGTGGATTATGAATACAAAGAAAAATCTAAACTTTGATCGTGTATCCAGTAACCTTCGTTATTACCTGCTTGAGGTTGCCACTAGCCATCCCCAGATTCTAGTTCACACGTATTACGCATTAAACAGAGCTTTTGCTAATACAAAGCTTTACCACACTCAGTAGGTCAAATGGTTGTACGTAGCAGTAGTTATTCTCAAGCGATAACGCTTGCATATAGACCAGATTGGAGGTCTGCATGAAACCTGTTTACCGACTGAAGACAGTAAGTACGGGTTGCTAATGCAGTGACTAGAGATGTTAAAAACCGTAAACCACGACGTCCAACCACAAAAGTGACTAACTGCCTTGCCGACTGGGGTGGCCGAGCTGTTCTAGGCGCTACAGTCTGGAACCGCGCGAGCGCTACAGTCGCAGGTTTGAATCCTGCCTCGGGCATGGATGTGTGTGATGTCATTCGGTTAGTTAGGTTTAAGTAGTTCTAAGTTCTAGGGGACTGATGACCTCAGAAGTTAAGTCCCATAGTGCTCAGAGACATTTGAACCATTTTTTTTGATCTAACTGCCTAAGAACACCACTTATACTGCTCAAGAGAGATAGCAATATGAACAAACAGATTTGCTGTTTAGAAGTACAAAAGAATGCTCACTTAACGTTACCGAATCTTGCACAGGTGGACAGACAAACACCTAAAACAGTATTTGGCTCAAAGCGGAATGCTCAAAATATTACGTTGTTTCATAAGTTCGTAGCATAGCGTAGCGTTTTTGTTTTGCATGTTGGTATTCCTGTTGCTGTGGGTTTATTCATAAATTGTAATTTTTTATTTGTTGTTCACTGTTGCCATTTGAGCTTACATATTGTCATTTTGCCATTTGGAGATAGCGACTGGAGCTGTGGACACTAGAAAATAGAATGCCAAATGGAGAAATCGGATCATTTGCGACGTGTTTGAGTTCAGTAGAGGGATGACAGAAGCGGAGGCAGCGAGAAACATTTGCGCCGTGTGCGGGGATATCGCCATTGGATAGAGCAAGGCAAGAAAATGGATTCCTCCTTTCCAGGAGGATGGTTTTGACGTTAGTGACTACCCAGGTTCATGTAGACCTTCGGAGTTTTACGAAGATTGTTTTAACGCATTAATCTACAATGATCCACGTCAATGTACTCAAGGAAATGTGATGACCTATGATCACACCACCATCGTGCGACAGTTTCATGCGATGAGAGAGGTTCAAAACTGGGTGTATTGGCATCGCATGGTCTAAGCCAAAATAAAAGAAATCTGCGGGTGGCCGTATGTGTATCTCTGCTTGCTCGTCAACAATTGGCTCGTGAACAACACCGAACATTCCTATCCTTTATCGTCACTGATGCCGATAAATGGTGTCTTTGTGCTAAGATAAGTAAATGAAACGAATGGTTGAGCCCAAACAAAGCGGCAATTCCCCGTACAAAGACCTGAACGCATCCACAAGAGATAATGTTATGCATCTGGTGGAGCAGTGACGGTGTGGTGTACCACGAATTGCTTCCCCGAGGTGTAATCTTCACTGCTGAAATTTACTGTTAACAGCCGAGACGTCGTGCAGACGCATTCCAAGAACACCACCCAAGAAGACTGCGTGAAGAGATGCTACTCCACGATAACACCAGCCGCCAGTCTGCTAGAATGAATACATGAGTGTGTTAAGAAGTCATTCAACATCCACGTATTTACCTGAACTTCTGTCCTCAGGTTTTCGCCTTCTCCTCTCTCTATTGAACAACCGTCAAGTAATTTCCTTTCCGGATGAAAATGCACTCCAAACGTGGCTCCACGAGTTCTTCGCCTCAAAACCAACGTTATTTCTACAGTCACGAAATAGAAAAGTTAGCCCAGCGTGGGTACACTGTTGTAAATAGTGAAGCGGAATATGTTAGTGATCACTAATGTCTCTGCTACATATACAGGGTGTTTCAAAAATGACCGGTATATTTGAAACGGCAATAAAAACTAAACGAGCAGCGATAGAAATACACCGTTTGTTGCAATATGCTTGGGACAACAGTACATTTTCAGGCAGACAAACTTTCGAAATTACAGTAGTTACAATTTTCAACAACAGATGGCGCTGCGGTCTGAGAAACTCTATAGTATGATATTTTCCACATATCCACCACGCGTAGCAATAATATGGCGTAGTCTCTGAATGAAATTACCCGAAACCTTTGACAACGTGTCTGGCGGAATGGCTTCACATGCAGATGAGATGTACTGCTTCAGCTGTTCAATTGTTTCTGGATTCTGGCGGTACACCTGGTCTTTCAGGTGTCCCCACAGAAAGAAGTCACAGGGGTTCATGTTTGGCGAATAGGGAGGCCAATCCACGCCGCCTCCTGTATGTTTCGGATAGCCCAAAGCAATCACACGATCATCGAAATATTCATTCAGGAAATTAAAGACGTCGGCCGTGCGATGTGGCCGGGCACCATCTTGCATAAACCACGAGGTGTTCGCAGTGTCGTCTAAGGCAGTTTGTACCGCCACAAATTCACGAAGAATCTCCAGATAGCGTGATGCAGTAATCGTTTCGGATCTGAAAAATGGGCCAATGATTCCTTTGGAAGAAATGGCGGCCCAGACCAGTACTTTTTAAGGATGCAGGGACGATGGGACTGCAACATGGCGCTTTTCGGTTCCCCATATGCGCCAGTTCTGTTTATTGACGAAGCCGTCCAGGTAAAAATAAGCTTCGTCAGTAAACCAAATGCTGCCCACAAGCATATCGCCGTCATCAATCCTGTGCACTATATCGTTAGCGAATGTCTCTCGTGCAGCAATGGTAGCGGCGCTGAGGGGTTGCCGCGTTTGAATTTTGTATGGATAGAGGTGTAAACTCTGGCGCATGAGACGATACGTGGACGTTGGCGTCATTTGGCCCGCAGCTGCAACACGGCGAACGGAAACCCGAGGCCGCTGTTGGATCACCTGCTGCACTAGCTGCGCGTTGCCCTCTGTGGTTGCCGTACGCGGTCGCCCTACCTTTCCAGCACGTTCATCCGTCACGTTCCCAGTCCGTTGAAATTTTTCAAACAGATCCTTTATTGTATCGCTTTTCGGTCCTTTGGTTACATTAAACCTCCGTTGAAAACTTCGTCTTGTTGCAACAACACTGTGTTCTAGGCGGTGGAATTCCAACACCAGAAAAATCCTCTGTTCTAAGGAATAAACCATGTTGTCTACAGCAGACTTGCACGTTGTGAACAGCACACGCTTACAGCAGAAAGACGACGTACAGAATGGCGCACCCACAGACTGCGTTGTCTTCTATATCTTTCACATCACTTGCAGCGCCATCTGTTGTTGAAAATTGTAACTACTGCAATTTCGAAAGTTTGTCCGCCTGAAAATGTACTGTTGTCCCAAGCATATTGCAACAAACGGTGTATTTCTATCGCTGCTCGTTTAGTTTTTATTGCCGTTTCAAATATACCGGTCATTTTTGAAACACCCTGTATCTGTTGTCTTTATTAAACCTGAGGGTAAACACTACAAACTTATGTCCGGGACTAATACACTGAAGCGCCAAAGAAACTGGTAATGGCATGCGTATTCAAATACAGAGATATCTAAACAGGCAGAATATGGCGCTGCGATCAGCAATGTCTATATAAGACAACAAGAGTCTGGAACAGTTCTTAGATCGGTTACTGCTGCTACAACGGCAGGTTATCAAGATTTAAGTGAGTTTGAACGTGGTGTTAAGGTCGGCGCATGAGCGATGGGGCACAGGATTTCCGAGGTAGCGATGAAGTGGAGATTTTCCCGTACGACCATTTTACAAATGTACCGTGAATATCAGAAATCTGGTAAAATCAGATCTCCGACATCGATGCGGCCGGGAACGATTCTGCAAGAATTGAACTAAAGGCGACTGAAGAGAATCGTTCAACTCTTCCGCAGATTGCTGCAGATTTCAGTGCTGGACCATCAGCAAGTGATGTGAACCATTCAACGAAACATCATCAGTATGTGCTTTCGGAGCCGAAGGCTCATTCTTCTACCCATGATGACTGCACGACATAAAGCTTTACGCCTCGCCTGGGTCCGTATGCACCGACATTGGACTATTGATGACTGGCAACAAGTTGCCTGGTCGGACGAGTCTCGTTTCAAATTGTATCAAGCGGATGGACGTGTACGGATATGGAAACAATCTCATAAATCCGTGGACCCTGCATGTCAGCAGGGGATGTTCAGGCTGGTAGAAGCTCTGTAATAGAGTTTGGCGTGTGCAGTTGGAGTGATACGGGACCCCTGACACGTCTAGATACGAGTCTGACAGGTGATGCGTATTTAAGTATGCTGTCTGATCACCTGCATCCATTCATGTCCGTTATGCATTGCGACCGACATGGGCAAATAAAGCAGGACAATGCGACACCCCACACGCCCAGAATTGCTTCAGAGTGGCTCCAGGAACACTCTTCCACTGGCCATTGAACTCTACAGACATGAACATTACTGAGTGTATCTGGGATGCCTTGCAACGTGCTGTTCAGAAGAACAGAAGAGATCTCCACCGCTGTACTCTTACGGATTTTTGGAGAGCCCTGCAGGATTCTTACAAGGGAACCTCCCCACCGCACCCCCCTCATATTTAGTTATAAGTTGGCACAGTGGACAGGCCTTGAAAAACTGAACACAGATCAATCGAGAAAACAGGAAGAAGTTGTGTGGAACTATGGAAAAAATTAGTAAAATATACAAACTGAGTAGTCCATGTGCAAGATAAGCAACATCAAGAATATTGTCAGTTCAGGAGCGCCGTGGTCCCGTGGTTAGCGTGAACAACGGCGGAACGAGAGGTCCTTGGTTCAAGTCTTCCCTCGGGTGAAAATTTTACTTTATTTATTTTCGCAAAGTTATGATCTGTCAGTTCGTTCATTGACGTCTGTGTTCACTGTAATAAGTTTAGTGTCTGTGTTTTGCGACCGCACCGCAAAACCGTGCGATTAGTAGACGAAAGTACGTTCCTCTCCAATGGGAACCGAAAACATTTGATCGCAAGGTCATAGGTCAACCGATTCCTCCACAGGAAAACACATCTGATATATTCTATACGACACTGGTGACGGCATGTGCGTCACATGACAGGAATATGTTGTCGACCCACCTAACTTGTACACTTGGCGAATGGGTAAAAAGATTCTTCTACCTTGCCCGATTTAGGTTTTCTTGTGGATGTGATAATAACTCCCAAAAAAGTGATGAAAACATGAGAGTTTGTCACATAAACTGCAACAAATGAATGCAACAGTTTCACAGTCACACAGATTTCCCTGTGCTCTGTCAAAACACATGTTTTTAACGTTTTCCAATTGTTTCCGTGTGTAGACCGTCAATTCCTGCATATGTCCAACCAAATCTGAACATGTCCTGGAATTTTCGAGAGCGAAGTTGATTGTGTGAGTGCCTGAACTTTCATAATTGACACACGTCAATTGCTAGAAAATAAAAAAGTTAAAATTATTACTCGAGGGAAGACTTGAACCAAGGTCCTCTCGTCACGCAGTTGCTTATGCTAACCACGAGACCACGGTCCTCCTCAGATCACATTGTCCTTGATGTGGCTTATGTTCCACATCGACTACTCAATTTGTATATTTTGCTTATTTTTTTTCATAGTTAGACAAAACTTCTTCCTGTTTTCTCGATTGATCTGTGTTCAGTTTTTCAAGGCCTATCCACTGTGCCAACTTATAACTAAATCTGAGGGGGGTGCGATGGGGAGGTTCCCTTGTTAGTGTCAATTCCCTCCAGCAGTACTTCAGACATTAGTCGAATACATGCCACGTCGTGCCGCGGCACTTCTACCTGTTCGCGGGGCCCTACACAATATTAGGCGGGTGTAACAGTTTCTTTGGCTCTTCAGTGTATGTCTGTTGTTCAGACAAACACTGCCGCGAATAGTGAGGCTTCCTAAAGGAGACAGACTCAAGGTAAATATATTAAAAACTATGCGTACCTAATGAGGTGGCGCTTTGGTGACACTGGACTAGTATTCGAAGAAACGACCGTTCAAATTTCCCTCCGATCTTTCAGATTCAGGTTTTCTGTGGTTTCCCGAAGTTGCTTGAGATGAGTGCCGGCATGGTTCCATCGAAAAGGATACGCATATCAGCCAGCCAAACGCTCGCTTACCAGCCAACATATCACTTTCATAATAACGTTGGTTATGCCCTTTTCTGTGTATTCCAGTACTTACTGCTTAGTGCGAATTCGTTACGGTACATTACACTAGATTCGTAGCTTGGTCGATTAAAAATGTTTTATTAAATAAGTGGCACCTGATGAACTGTGTTTGACAGACTGCATTAATGTAACTTTATAATCTTGTTTTATTAGTTATTATTAGCATGTGGAACACGATGATACAGATAGTTGTGGGGTTGATCTCCAGTAAGTGGTTTACGTTTTACTACTTTATGGAAACAAATAATTAAATATTTTACCTTCAGGTTGTATTTTCTAGTATATGACTATAACCGGTCTCTGTTGATTCATTGGGACATGGGACTGTGGTTGGTCCAATATTTAACAAAGAAATTCGCCAACAACCGTGGAGATAAGAAGTTATTTTATTTCGCTACCAGTTTCGCAATTCATTATGCCATGATCAGGCCCCATATGCGCCTCTCAAAAATAATCGATATTGGAATACTGTGGTTGCAGGCAAGTCTTCGAAGGAAGCACTTGAGAATTCACGACATCCAGAAACATTCTGCCATCCAGAAACTGTGGCCTAGAGGTGGCATAATGAACTGCCGAAACTGCTAGCGAAAATAGAATAATTTCTTAATTGCACGGCTCTTTGAAGAATTTCCACATTAAATAATGAGCGTAATTGTTTTGCTCTGGTTGTTTCACAGGATTGACGCTAGCATTACACCGTGGTTGTCCATGCATAAAATGGATTAATGACCTCCGTTTAGTAGGTTTTTTTTACGACTGTATGATATACATATTTTGTTCCCTAGTTTATATTAATATAGAGTGCAACTGTTCTCTTATTTTCTTCCTTAATTTATCTTAAACTTTTATGTTACTCCCTGCATAGTTTGGCATCTGAATGCGATTTTCACTCTACAGCGGAGTGTGCGCTGATATGAAACTTCCTGCCTGATTAAACTGTGTGCCGGACTGAGATCGAACTCAGGATCTTTGCCTTTCGCGGGCAAGTGCTCTACCACCTGAGCTACCCGAGCACGACTCAGCCCCGTCCTCACAGCTTTACTTCCGCCAGTACCTCGTCTCCTACTTTCCAAACTTCACAGAAGCTCTCCTGCGAACCTTGCATAACTAGCCCTCCTGAAAGAAAGGATATTGCGGATACATGGCTTAGCCACAGCCTGGGGAATGTTTCCAGATTGAGATTTTCACTCTGCAGCGGAGTGTGCACTGATATGAAACTTCCTGGCAGATTAAAACTGTGTGCCGGACCGAGACTCGAACTCCGGACCTTTGCCTTTCGCGGGCAAGTACTCTACCATCTGAGCTACCCAAGCACGACTCACGCCTCGTCCTCACAGCTTCACTTCCGCCAGTTCTATTTCATCCATCATTTTTCCCCAATACGAGGTTCTTCATTGCCTGTAATGACTCCGTTACCCACGGGATATCCATTATACTGTTTATAGCAATAATACTATAATTCATTTTCCTACTGATAGTAGTAACGTAAGATGGTTCTTATTTTAACGACGAAGTAAGAACTTTGCCATGCTGGTGATCATATGATTGAAATCGGTTGTTCATAAAGATCTATTTTATGTGCAGCTCTCCGTATTTCTGAAAAACGACTCATTTTCTCCATACCAGAGGACCGCTTGCTAGCCAGCGCCCGGGTCGCTTTACTTCGGCATCCAAGGCAGCTGTTCACCAGACCCCTCTCGTTGTATAATTCCCCTTCGCGCTTCGTGATCTCCTCCCACTTTCCAGAATTACCAATCAAAATTCCTCCCGGCTAATTGCCTCGCTACTGTTACAGTCAGTTGCCTGAGATTGGCGCGATTTGCTTCTAATCTCCTAGACGGTGTCTTGGCCCGCTAACGCCGAAAACAGCATGTGGCAGATTCTCTCTCCATTCGTGCAGAGTTTCGGGTTTTCTACCCGGTGTCTGGCATCCTACGTGTTCCCAGTGTCAAACTGAGCTACCTGCACGAGTGTCACTTCTTCCTTGAAACTTTAAGCTACGACACAATTAGACGTTGATTAGAGATGATGCTGAACCCCAACACGCCAACTTGGCTAATAGCAGGAGTGAGTCTATGATAAAGTTGCTACGATCCCGAAACACATACAAACAAAAACGAAGTAGCTGTGGGATGTCTATTTCTAAGACAAATTCTCTATCAGTACGGAACAGCCACTAAAGTTCTTCTGCGAAATTAACGTAGAAGATAATGATAAATGTGAGCGGTCTTTAAATGTGGGTAAGTGAGAAATAATGCTCTTATCAAAGAGAAGAAACCCGACGTAATTCAGAAAAGATTAGCAGAAAAGGAATAAATTTCTTGATCGCTTCTCGTTGTTTAAATATTTAGCAGTAATATCAAATAGCGATGTAAAGTGAGATAATCACGAAAATCAGCAGTAAGGAAGGTGAACGAAAGACAGCTTTGTTGGAAGATTATTGCTGTTTATTTCAGTCACAGTTGCGATGTAATACAGATATTTACCTGTTTCGTTATACCTAGGTAAACAAATGGAACACAAATAACAAATATTTAGAAAGAGCCACCCTGTCCTGCAATTGTATACCAGGAGTTTAATTTTCAGCTGAGCTACAGTTTAATGCGGAAAATTAGTTGCTGTGTATGGCTGCCTCAACACTGAAGTATAGATGTACACATACAGGAAAGTGCCTATCTATACACTTTGCTGAAATGTAAGTGAGAACTGTGGAAGGAGTGTGTGGTGTGGGGTGGGGGGAGGGGGAAGAAGGACGCGAATGTTTAGTAGTAGTAGGATTACGTGCATAAAGCTACATTTCAGTAGTGTATGGTATATGCAGGCACGTTTTCACATAACGGGTAACTAAAATAATAATAAACACGGAAAAATACGAAATCTAAAAAGAGTTTCATACTTTCGTTAAAAATAAATGTAGCAAGGATTAAAAATTAAAAGCCAACAAGTCAAACTGCACTAAACCCCTTTTAAGAACACGTGAAAATTAAAAATATTTTAAAACTATTTACGCGATTTTTCTGAAGTTAATAAATATTTGCACGGGCCTTACATAAAATAAAATGTAAAGAAAATACCTCGTTGAACATTGAAAAGCTTTGGCAGTAATATGAATTGAAAAAGACAAAAAATTAATACGATTTGAAGATGTTCTCACTAAATTTTTCGAGATATAAAAATATACTTGCTGCGTACCAGAGGGCATTGGATAGCTTCTGGGAAAAGTGCGGTGTTTCTGTGAAGGACATCGCTTAAAGGGGCTAGTGCGCCTATTTGAGGACTACTGCTCCAGCGTTTAGAGTATCAAATAGGCATGACAGCAGACGTCATAGGAATCAGAGACGGTGTGACATAAATTTTCGGTAAACTTGAATCGGTGTCATTGCTAGAAAACCGACGCCGTTGCACCTGAACCCTGTAGGGCAAAGTTAGAATCATATTTCTTCCACTGCGAACATGAAAACAGGATAAGAAAGAAAATTTGTTTATCAAAGCATATAGACACGTACTTTTCCCGCATTCAATGCTTAAGTGTAATAGGAAAGTAAATGACTAATGTTGGTAGAAAGTACGCTCTTCCGTGCACATTGCTGTGGCTTCCGTCGTATACAGAGAGAAGACTAAGGCTACCAGTCGTCTCCTGTACCATGCTAGAGAGTAATACCGTAAATTTTATTTATTCAGTTTGTAGCCAAATCACCTTTGTCTCTCTGAAAAGTTCTTCATAACAGTGCTAAAGCCTGTGATATGCAGTTATCAAAAGCCCCAATACAGAAGACTACAACAGGTTTCAGATGCTATGCTGTGATTGCATTTGCTCTGGGAGCAGCTCAGTATACACTGAAGTGACAAAAGTCACGTGAGAGCGATATGCACATACACAGACGGCGCTTACGTAAGGTATAAAAGGACAGTGCATTGGCGGAACTGTCACTTGTACTCAGCTGATTCACGTGGAAAGGTCTCCGACGTGATTACGGTAGCACGACGCAAATTAACAGACTTTGAAAAAGGAAGCGTAATTGAAGCTAGCACCGCGGACAACGCAGTGGCCGACGGTCTTCACTTAACGACCGAGAGCAGCGGCGTTTGCATAGAATTGTCAGCGCTATAAGACAATTAGTACTACGTGAAATAGCCGCACAAATTAATGTGGGACTTACGACGAACGTATCCGTTAGTAGTGCCATATTCCGACGAGTGTCAAAGGCGTAGTGTTACGTTCGCGGCCACGATTTTGCTGCAACAGTGCCAATTCTAGCGCTTTGACGTTCTGCACAGCTGGTTTTGAAACTTCAAGGATCATACTGCCGCTATTCACCACGAGATAGCATTGAAGTTTGGACTTACACACAAGCAGTCCTAATTAAACTGGGACGCACAGTGTATTTTATGGGAGTGTGTACTGCGTACAGTAGAGCAACATTTCGCTTACGGGATTGTATCAGCATTACACTGTAACCCTAAAGCCGCATCTGCGAGGCAATGGTTTTTGTACCGTAACGTTCCTGAAATGCACTGGTCTGCACAGATTCTCCACCTGACCCCAGTGGAACATCTTTGGGATGTACTAGAAACTCCACTTCACTCCTTACACCAGTAACGAACATCTCCAGTTTCTGCTCGTGAGGAAGAAAGGGATGCCATCCCTCCACAGACATTCAAAGCCCCTTCGAATTTGACCCCAGCAGTGTTCAAGCAGTCATAAAGACGAAGAGTGGACATTTCCCGTATTAATGTTCACTAATGGGTGTGTAAGAAATGCTTGTTGGAAGGACAGCTTACAGAAAAATCAAAACTACCTTCCGTGAAATTAAAATCAAAATGGTAACATTAATAGTGCAATGGTAACTCCACGGTTAAATGCAGAGAAGAGAGCAAATAGGTGGAAGAGTACATTGGAAGCGTCTGTGAGGGGGAAGACTTGTCTGATATAATAGAAGAAGAAACAGGAGCCGATATAGAAGAGACAGGGGTCCAGTATTAGAATCAGAACTTAAAAGAGCTTTGGAAGACTTAAGATGAAAAAAGGCATAAGGGACAGATAACATTCCATCAAAATTTCTAAAATCATTGAATGAAGTGGTAACAAAATGACTGTTCACGTTGGTGTGTGGAAGGTTTGGACCTGGCGGCATACCATCGACTTTAGGAAAAATATACACACAATTCCGAAGACTGCAAGAGAAGATGAGTGTGAGAATTCTCGAACAAGCAGCATAACAGCTCATGCGTCCAAATTGCTGACAATAATAATAACACAAGAATGTTTGATGAAGATCACTTCGGGTTCAGGGTAGATGAAGGCGACAGGGGACGTGAGTCTGACCTTGAGATCGATAATGGAAACAAGACTGAAGAAAAATCAAGTCACGTTCAAAGGATTTGTCGACCTGAAAAAAGCGTCCGATAGTGTCAAATTGTGCAAGATGTTGGAAATTTCGAGGAAAACAGGGGTAAGCTGTAGAGAGAGACGGGTAATATACAACATGTACAAGAGCCAAGAGGGAAGACCAAGAACGAACAGCTCTGGTTGAAGAGGTTGAAAGAAAGGGATGTAGTCTTTCGCCTCCACTCTTTGATCTACACATCGAAGAAGCAGTGGTGGAAATAAGAGAAGGTTGGAGTGGAATTAAAATTCAAGGTGGAAGGATATCAGTGATAAGTTTCGCGGATAATATTGCTATTCGCAGTGAAAGTGCAGAATTACAGGATCTGCTAAATGGAATGGACAGTCTAATCAGTACGGAATGTGGACTGAAAGTAAGTAGAAAAAAAGATAGTGATGAGAAATAGAAGGAATGAGTACCGATAGAACATCAAGATTGATGGTTACGAAGCAGATGAAGTTTAAGAATTCTGCTACCTAGGCAGCCAAATAACCATTGACGGACGTAGCAAGGGGGACATCAAAAGCAGACTAGCACTGGCAAAAAGGGCATTCGTGGCCAATTGGAAATTCCGAGGAAAACAGGGGTAAGCTGTAGAGAGAGACGGGTAATATACAACATGTACAAGAGCCAAGAGGGAAGGCCAAGAACGGATCTCTCTGGTTGAAAAGGCTGAAAGAAAGGGATGTGGTCTACTAGTATCAAACATAGGCCTTAATTTGAGGAAGAAATTTCTGAGAACTTACGTTTGGAGCACGGCATTGTATAGTTATGAAACATGGACAGTGCGAAAACTGGAATACAATCGAAGCATTTCATATGTGGTGCTACAGACGAATGTTTAAAATTAGATGGAGTAATAAACTAAGGAATGAGAAGGTTCTGTGCTGAATCTGGGAGGACAGGCATATCTGGAGAACACTGACAAGAATAAGGAACGGGATGATAGGACATGTGTTAATACATCGGGGAATAATTTCCATGGTACCAGTGGGAGTAGTAGAGTGTAAAAATATAGATGAAGACCAAGATTGGAATATATCCAGCAAATAATTGCAAGTGCTACTCTGAGATGATGAGGCTGGCACAGAAGAGGAATTCGTGGCGAGCCCATCAAACCAGTCGAAGACTGATGATTAAAAAATATAGGTCTCTTGGTACTTTTTATCAGATAGTGTATTTCGATGTTGATGCCTGGACATCAATGAACACATAGACATAGCCGAAGCTCTATTTAGCTTTTCATCACAGAACTTTCTCTGTGAGACACTTGTTTCTTCCCTTCCGCTTCCAGATTCTCCCCTCCCACCTGTCTATTATAAATCGTCCGCTCGCAGTCCCCGTGGCACCAACGAAATTAGCCCGCCAACTGGTCCTTCGAAATGAGACAATACGACAGGTACAGTGTAGGTCAGGCGAGTTGAATGAGAGGCACGTTGCCCGATTTCCCATTACAGCCAAACGTGAAGGAAATTTCCTGCTAAATTTCGCTGCGGGCGAATCGTTAATCGCGCAGTCACGAATCGCTACGCCGCCCTGCGTGCCTCTTTACGATCCGAGATGTCTCGCTCGAATGGCGTGGAGACGGACTGACAGACAGCGGTGGGAAGCCGTTCCTTGTCGCACATTGGCCGCATCAGCCCGCCTCCGCCGCGGCCTGGGCTCTGGGAAGCCGTCGAGCCAACCAGCGCCACAGCTGCGGCGCGGTGCTCCAGTTAATCGAAAGTGTCACTCCGCGACGGGACGGGCCAGATTGCACAACCGGCGTGGCGGGGAGCTCGCGTCGGCCGCCCAGGGCCCTCCAACCTGCAACACTTTGCGCGCTCGATTCCTCATAAACTCGAGGGCGCTGGCAGGAAAAAAAGAAAGAAAATGAGTCCTAAGCGTGCAACGGAAGCAAGTTGATTGGCAGAACATCGCTCCGGGAGATTACGTGTCTCTATAAAACCTCACGCAGGATTTGCCGTCAGGCCCAACGCTGGGATATATCAGACAGCTCTTGACGAGTTTCTGATGCACAGGTACATCGGAACAATCCTAAGCATATCCAACTTTTACTAAAGAGGAGAACACGGCAAGTGTCATAATCTGGTTTCCCACAGACTTCGCTCAGTGGAAGAGGAGCTAAAGTAAGCGAATACGTGTCTCGCACTATCCGCATACATTGGACCGTTTCTGAGAAAACAACTGTCAAAGTTTTCGACGTAATTTACATGCGTTGTAGTTCGCAGCAAGCCCAGCCCAACTGGACGTCCCTTACCAGCCAGCCTGCTTCACGTGTCCTGCTGCCCTTCTTTTACTTCCGCCATTTGTGTCTCGAACTGAGCTTACAGTCAATGGGAAGCAAGTATGCCGGTCATGCCTTCACGGGATTCGTCTAGCAGACACCCCGTTGTGTGCCGCCTGTGGTGGACACGGACGAACATCAATTGGTGTGCGGATCGGGGATACGCGTCTGGTTCTCAGTGTGACAGATGCTGGCCCTAAATACCCGTACGACACATCAGATACCTCCTCACCTGTTCCCCTTTCTGTAGTAGCGATACTTCCCACAAACGAAGACGAAACCCGTGGAGTGGATTTGTTTACAGAAAGTTCACTACTTTTTTGTTCCTTGATTTTTGGCTCCTCCTGAATGAACGCCATCGTGCACTTGTCCTCAATACCAAATACAGACATTTTTTTCTCCAATTTCCTTCGTAGTGTCTTTATTCACCCAGCCGCGCGGGTTAGCCGTGCCGTCTTAGGCGTCTTGCCACGGTTCGTGTTGCTTCCGCCGACGGAGGTTCGAGTCCTCCCTTGGTCATGGGTGTGTGTGTTTGTTTTCCTTAGCGTAAGTTAGTTTTAAGTTAGATTAAGTAGTGTGTAAGCCTAGGGACCGATGACCTCAGCAGTTTGCTCCCATGGGACTTACCACAAATTTCCAATTCCAATTTTTTCCTTCACCCACCCCAGAGCTGTGATGTTTCCCGCCTCTTCCACTCTCAGAACTAGTATATGCTCTGGTCTACCGTCTCTCTGAGTCTGAATTCTTACCGCGCCCTCCTCTTCACGGTGTCGGTTTCCTGCTATTCTTGGTGATATTTAACAAAAAAAAAGGGACAATAAATAAATATATTTTTCATGTTTCTGCACTCTCTATTCCACGTTCCCTACGTGTTCCTTCGTTCCTGTGGGTTGCGACCCCTGCCCACTTTGCCCAACCATCCCTTTGGCTGTCAGGAAGGTTCCTTTGGGAAAAAGAAAAACTGGTGACATAGTGTCTAGCTTCGCGGCCTCTCAATTTTACATCTAGTGTTTAACCCGATTATTGCTTTCATTTTTTTCCGTTGATCTAGCCATGTCCGCAGAAGGTTAGTACAAGAACGTTTCTTGTCAACTTTGGGAATACGAAGGCATTATATTAATTGTGAAATTGCGGCAGGATTTCACAATAAGTGTTATACAGGGTGTTCGGAAATTCCCGTTACAAACTTCTAGAACTTGTAGAGGAGAGTGAATACATAATATCTTGAATAGGATCTGTTACGGCATGAAGTCAAGCGCCGGCACACAGAGAGTGGTGAGAGGTGACGTCACCCAACAGCACACGGACCGACCCCCGACTCCTCTCCAGCACGACAACGCGACAGCAGTGGCCTCTATGGGAAGAGGACATAAACGCCGCGCCCGACTGGTCGCGGCCCAGTCGATCAGCAGCTTCAAGATTAGCGACTTGCATGGAAGCGTTAAAGCTCATTACTTCGCTTGAACCCTCTATGTGTCAGAGTTGGAAATTGTTTAAAATAAAGAAAGTAGTTTATTTTGCATGTCGCCCTTTGCTTGCGACACGTCTTTGTGATTCTGAAAGTGTTGTCATTAAGCTTTTTGTAATAAAACTGCCGGCCGGTGTGGCCGTGCGGTTAAAGGCGCTTCACTCTGGAACAGCGTGACCGCTACGGTCGCAGGTTCGAATCCTGCCTCGGGCATGGACGTGTGTGATGTCCTTAGGTTAGTTACGTTTAAGTAGTTCTAGGTTCTAGGGGACTGATGACCTAAGATGTTAAGTCCCATAGTGCTCAGAGCCATTTGAACCATTGTAATAAAACTCATTAGTACGATTTGTTTGAATTGTTGTCTAACGATCCGAGAGAGCAGGTTTCCTAGATACGCCATATTCGTCTAGGCACGATTTAACAGAATCTTTGTCCGAAAACGTAACGTTTCCGTTCTGCGACGGTTTCAGGTCAGACGTATAAAGCATCTACGTCTGCTGATGGGAAGAGAAAAGTCACGGAATTGCTTGGTTTGGTATCCAGTAGAGCAGACACGATGACGTGACCTACTTCTTGTGGGGTCGTACGCGAAGTTTAATTTACGAGGGTCCTGCAGAGGCAGAGTAAGATCTCGTGGCAAGAGTTCTGGCCGTTGCACTAGGAGAGACACCACTGGGATGGAAGGTGTGTACCAGAACATCTTTCGTAAGTACAGTGTCTGTAACAACGTTGGTGGTCGCCACATCGAGCCCCTGACGAAATGCATCAGTACTGTTCAGTACGTACATGTTTGCTTCTTTTTTGTTTCGGAATAATGTAAACGCGTAATGTTTAAGTGTCCTCGCCTAATTCAAGTCTTCAAGCAGAACATCTGAACTGTTAACAAAAAAATGGTTCAAATGGCTCTGAGCACTATGGGACTCAACTGCTGTGGTCATAAGTCCCCTAGAACTTAGAACTACTTAAACCTAACTAACCTAAGGACATCACACACATCCATGCCCGAGGCAGGATTCGAACCTGCGACCGTAGCGGTCGTGCGGTTCCAGACTGTAGCGCCTTTAACCGCTCGGCCACTCCGGCCGGCGAACTGTTAACATCTGAACTGAAAGTGTCATAGAACGAAAACGATACGTTTACGGATATGGGTTGTTGTTGAAAATTATGGACCACTCCCCTTTACATGTCCTAGAAGATTGTAACAGTGATTTCCTAACACCTTGTATATTTATTATATAATGTAGGTGTGTATGGTATTTTAAGGTGCTACAATTTTTAAAATTTTCGTAATCTTATACTTAACTGTTCTGCCAATTTCTAGTTCTCATATTTTAATCTTATGTTCATTCATCAGGAAGGTTTGGTGCATTCCTATAGATGGACTCGATGGGAGAAACATTCGAAACATAGAAATCCGGAACACCACGAGCATCGCAAGAAGGCTGGTTTGCCACAGCGACATTTCTTCTCACTCGGAGAAGACAGGTCGCTTACATTGCTGATGACTTCACGCCCTGGCAGTAATTTCGCTGCAGACCACGCATAAAGGATCGGATTATGGAAAACTTGCGCTTATAACTGTGTATGAATCAAGATAAACTACAGGAACTTCTACGAAAATAAGTTCGAATAACTTTTCCATTCATCTGTTGCTTTCTTCTTCTTCTTTTTTAGTTCATTCGCCAGTCGTACAATTAGTGCAAGAATAAGGATAAAATTATTTCAATATGAGCTGGAAAAAAATTCATGTATTAACCTTTAAGGACATCGATAGATGAATAAAAAATAAAAAATAATAATAATCGGGTTTCGAACATGGGGCACAAAAGTGTGAAGTCGCGGCGTTAGTCACTGTTCCTGTAGTGTGTGTAGTCGCTAATGGCACATAAAATTCGCAAACATTGAGCATCATTTTCTAAAAAACAGTCGAATATCTACGGATAGCCTGAGACAAGTGTTCGCCTATTTTGACCCCTCTTCCACTGAGTGAAGTTTTTGGGAAATCGGGTTATGGTAGTTGCCACGTTCTCCTCGTAAGTAATGATTTGATAATCGCTTAATTTTTAGTTTCTCGCCGCAAAAAAGATAAAGTTACGTGATTAATATTTTTTTATTATTTTTTTCCTTACGAGTACATCTCTGCAGTGCTAGTACCCATTGAGGCCCAGAATTCCGTAACACCCAGGTAGACGAGCTTAAAAAGGTCGCAGGCCGTTGATAGTGGAGTACGGTGCGGCAATTCGTTTTCCATATTTGGGGTTGGGTTGTTTGGGGAAGGAGACCAGATAGCGAGGTCATCGGTCTCATCGGATTAGGGAGGATGGGAAAGGAAGTCGGCCGTGCCCCTTCAAAGGAACCATCCAGGCATTTGCCTGGAGCGATTTAGGGAAATCACGGAAAACCTAAGTCAGGATGGCCGGACGCGGGATGGAACCGTCGTCCTCCCGAATGCGAGTTCAGAGGATGAAGTGTCGAAGTTTGCAGGCCGTCTTTCTGTGAAGCACCGGGCATCGCAAGAGATGTGGAGGCCCTAGAGCACGGTATATCACAATCAAGGCGATGGTGGAAAAACTGGAAATCAACCAATGGATCATTTTTCAACATCCCGCACCCCATTTCTGGACGAAACAAAAATCGTTTGCCTCTGGGGTTCCGTGACTTCTCACAATAATTCAAAAAGCCAAGCCGAAAGAGCTGTGGAGATGTTCCAGCTGTATGAGGCTAATCCAGATGATTTTCTTAGACTCCTAATCGCCACTGGCGACTGCTGGGTGCATCACTACGATCTCGGGACAAGAGAGCAGAGCAAACAGTATAAACATGTGGATTGAGAGGATTAAACTACTAAAATACCTTGACGAGGTAACAGGAGGTTGTCACAACGAAACGATATGACTCCAACAGACTTCTTCGTCTTTCGTAGGATGAATAAATCGTTGTGCGTAGTTCATAGGGTTTTTCCATAAGTTCAATAAACGCAATAGATACACATAACAGAGACTTAAGTCGTCAATAGTATATTCTCCTTCACTATTTTCGACAGTCTCTCAACGCTGGGGTAGCTTTTCGATTCCGCGACTACAGAAATCACGTGATTTTGAGGCGAAGAATTCGTCGAGCCATGTTCGGAGCGTATTTTCATCCGGAAAGGACGCTGCTTGAAAATAATTCGATAGAAACCGGAAAATGTGAAAATCTGAGAACGCAGATGAGGTAATGGATGCCGAACGAATTCTTAGTCCACCCCCTGTGTAGAGTTTTCTGTCATTCTAGCAAAATGCGGGCGGGGTTTATCGTGGAGTAGCATCACTTCACGCAGCATTCCTAATCGTTGTCCTTGGACTGAGTCTGCAAGACGTCTCAGCTGTTAACAGCAAATGTCAGCAGTGATGGTTGCATTTCGGGGAACCAACTCGTAGTACACCACACCGTCACTGTTCCATCAAACGCGTAGCATTATCTTCTGTGGATACACGCAGGTTTTGTACGGGGAGATGCTGCTTTGTTTGGGCTACACCCTTCGTTAATTCTCCTTGTTGTTGTTGTTGTTGTGATCTTCAGTCCAGAGACTGGTTTGATGCAGCTCTCCATGCTACTCTCTATCCTGTGCAAGCTTCTTGGTCTCCCAGTACTTACTGCAACCTACATGCTTCTGAATCTGCTTAGTGTATTCGCCTATTGGTCTCCCTCTACGATTTTTACTCTCCACGCTGCCCTCCAATACTAAATTTGTGATCCCTTGATGCCTCAAAACATGTCCTACCAACCGGCCCCTTCTTCTTGTCAGGTTGTAACCCAAACTCCTCTTCTCCCCAATTCCGTTCAATACCTCCTCATTAGTTATGTTCTCCTTATGTTAGTACAGGGTGTTTCAAAAATGACCGGTATATTTGAAACGGCAATAAAAACTAAACGAGCAGCGATAGAAATACACCGTTTGTTGCAATATGCTTGGGACAACAGTACATTTTCAGGCAGACAAACTTTCGAAATTACAGTAGTTACAATTTGCAACAACAGATGGCGCTGCGGTCTGGGAAACTCTATAGTATGATATTTTCCACATATCCACCATGCGTAGCAATAATATGGCGTAGTCTCTGAATGAAATTACCCGAAACCTTTGACAACGTGTCTGGCGGAATGGCTTCACATGCAGATGAGATGTACTGCTTCAGCTGTTCAATTGTTTCTGGATTCTGGCGGTACACCTGGTCTTTCAGGTGTCCCCACAGAAAGAAGTCACAGGGGTTCATGTCTGGCGAATAGGGAGGCCAATCCACGCCGCCTCCTGTATGTTTCGGATAGCCCAAAGCAATCACACGATCATCGAAATATTCATTCAGGAAATTAAAGACGTCGGTCGTGCGATGTGGCCGGGCACCATCTTGCATAAACCACGAGGTGTTCGCAGTGTCGTCTAAGGCAGTTTGTACCGCCACAAATTCACAACGAATGTCCAGATAACGTGATGCAGTAATCGTTTCGGATCTGAAAAATGGGCCAATGATTCCTTTGGAAGAAATGGCGGCCCAGACCAGTACTTTTTGAGGATGCAGGGACGATGGGACTGCAACATGGGGCTTTTCGGTTCCCCATATGCGCCAGTTCTGTTTATTGACGAAGCCGTCCAGGTAAAAATAAGCTTCGTCAGTAAACCAAATGCTGCCCACATGCATATCGCCGTCATCAATCCTGTGCACTATATCGTTAGCGAATGTCTCTCGTGCAGCAATGGTAGCGGCGCTGAGGAGTTGCCGCGTTTGAATTTTGTATGGATAGAGGTGTAAACTCTGGCGCATGAGACGATACGTGGACGTTGGCGTCATTTGGACCGCAGCTGCAACACGGCGAACGGAAACCCGAGGCCGCTGTTGGATCACCTGCTGCACTAGCTGCGCGTTGCCCTCTGTGGTAGCCGTACGCGGTCGCCCTACCTTTCCAGCACGTTCATCCGTCACGTTCCCAGTCCGTTGAAATTTTTCAAACAGATCCTTTATTGTATCACTTTTCGGTCCTTTGGTTACATTAAACCTCCGTTGAAAACTTCGTCTTGTTGCAACAACACTGTGTTCTAGGCGGTGGAATTCCAACACCAGAAAAATCCTCTGTTCTAAGGAATAAACCATGTTGTCTACAGCACACTTGCACGTTGTGAACAGCACACGCTTACAGTAGAAAGACGACGTACAGAATGGCGCACCCACAGACTGCGTTGTCTTCTATATCTTTCACATCACTTGCAGCGCCATCTGTTGTTGAAAATTGTAAGTACTGTAATTTCGAAAGTTTGTCCGCCTGAAAATGTACTGTTGTCCCAAGCAAATTGCAACAAACGGTGTATTTCTATCGCTGCTCGTTTAGTTTTTATTGCCGTTTCAAATATACCGGTCATTTTTGAAACACCCTGTATAAAGATACCACCTCTCGTTACCAGTAGCGACACAGGGCAAGAATGTTCGGTGTTGTTCACGAGCCAATTGATGACGAGCAAGCAGAGAGGCGCATATGGGCATCCACTGTTTTGTCCTCGTAATTTTGGCTTAGAGCATGCGGTAGCCATACGTCCGATTTTTGAACCTTCCACTTTGCACGCAAATGTCGCACGTTGGTGGAATTTTCACAGTTCATGACTTTTGCCGTTTTCGAGAACGCTGACAACGTGGATTAATGCAATTTAACGATCGTCAGCAAACCCCCAAGGTCTTCCTGAACGTAGAGAGACGCCAATGTCAAAACGATCCTCCTTAAAACGAGAAAACCGTTTTCTTGCCTTGCTCTATCCAGTGGCATTATCTCCATACAGGGCGCAAACGTTTCTGGCTGCCTCCGCTACTGTCATCCCTCTAGTGAACTCAATCACAAGAATATATCGGAAATATTCGAATTTCTCCACCTGGCACTCCAATTCCTAACTCCACAGGTGCACTCACTATCTCCAAAAGACAAATAAAAAAACAATCGATAAAGAAACCCATAGCAACCTGAGTACCAACGTGCAAAACGAAAATGCTACAAACTTAGGCACCAACTTAATATTTCCATAATGACGACGTGGTGAGTTTTTAGGTGAGGCGTTTTCTGAACAGCCGAAAAGTGGACTTCCGCAACCAATGTCTCCTCCAAGTTAACCATCGTTGGGAAAATGACCTGTCGCATTGTACGGCGATTATGCAAAGAAGGACCAACACTAGTTTCACAGTCGCAGCTTGATGCCTTCGAGGTTGTAGTTAAAAGGTGCCTCCGTAACGAAGGTCGCCAACGCACATCTGTATGGTAGCGCTCGACTCCATAGTAAGCTCAAAAAACGGTTCAAATGTATCTGAGCACTATGGGACTTAACATCTGAGGTCATCAGTCCCCTAGAACGTAGAACTACTTAAACCTAACTAACCTAAGGACATCACACACATCCATGCCCGAGGCAGGATTCGAACCTGCGACCGTAGCGGTAGCGCGGTTCCAGACTATAGTGCCTAGAACCGCTCGGCCAACCCGGTCCGGCGCATGGTATGCTCGCTCGAGACCTGGTGATGGATGAAATTTTCACTGCCAGTATTCGTCCAGCAAGGCGAGGAGGGGTGGTGCCGAAAAGTTCCTGATCTCCAGTCTTTGCGTTAATGTCCCGGATTAAATTTCAAATCTCTGCTGTAACACATGAGGCGACGGCATGGGACACTGTTGAAGGTGATCCGTCAGTCTGATGCGGGCATCAGGCGAGACGATCCCTTTGGTGCTAGCAGAGGGGAGCAGGCTGTGTGCAACACTGGGTTCCACCCTCTCCATTCTCATCATCCTCATCATCATCATCATCTCCAACCAACACAAATATGACAGTACACTATAAACGCATCCATTTCACTCAGCTATACTCCGCAAATACACAGACGACACCACTGTCGTATCTCTGCAAGTAGAGGTGCCAGTGTGCATGAAGGAAGAACACTCCTTCCGACAGTTGTCTTATAAACCCACCCAGTAGGACATCCCAGCCAACAATGCCTTACGACGTCTACATTTTTCTGTCCTTTAATTTGAACATGTGATTTAATTTACGTTTCTACCTACGAACAGAGAATGTAGCGTTACTGACATGTCCATTTTGTATATTCACGATCTCCACTTCTTGCAGAGTTTGCGGACTGCTTTCCAGATTCACAAGCGGCTGATTGCATCAGTCTCCATCCACTGGTCGTTTACTGACATGCACCAAGAACAGTGCGACTCACGCCTAATTAGCGTCGAGATTGTCGCGTTGAGTCATTCAGTCACAAGCCAGTTTATCTTTCTTACTTGAACGGGCTCTGTTCGTCAATACGTTAATTCCCTTGCTTTCCTAAAGGAAGTCACATACTACTTCCTCATTTTGGAATCTAATAACCCGTAATACTTCTATAAAGACAGCCACGGAAGGTATCTGTCGACATCCCAAGTCCTTCCTCCTTCATCTATAAAATCACAGAAGATTCAATTTTTTATGTGTGACATGAGTCAGACACGTCCGTTTTTTTCTACTTGTATGAAAAATCACTTTGTCTATAGTATTGTTACCACCCTTAAATTTGTTACATATTCCTGTTTAAGACATATGTATCCACTATGTTGTTTCAGACCACTGCGGCCTCCTGAAAAATGATATGTAAACTGACAAGTTAAATGAATTTTTAACAAAAAATCTCAGTAACTTTATATCTTCATGTGTAAAACTAAGTAAGGTTCTAAGGTTCAGTTTTTTTTAATTGATGTGGAAGAAATTTCTAACTTTCTGTCTCAAGATATTACGAAAACTTTATGCTACAATATTGAGTCGATCAGTTGAATGGATTGGTCTCAGATTTGGTATATAAAATTCACTAAACGTTGTGAACATGAAAATAAAAAAGAATTATATTTTATCATTCAGTCTACAATTATCAGAAAAAAGGTGCAGTATGCTGAAAGTCTCTACGCTTGCTTGCTTACTTCGGGGATTTTCCTGTTCATGCCACGCTAAGTTTCGATCTGTTCTTTTGGCAGATGGTCCTGCTAGAGTGTTTTAAATTCGTACCACGTATCAAGACCACCAAACACTGTTGCCTTTCAAGTGGTCCATGGCACTATATTCACTTCTAAAGATAGCTTATTTTTTCAATTTATAATTTTAGTAAATAACTTGTTTTCTGTGTTTGTTTTTCGTGTTTCTCTCTCCTTTCTCCTGATGTGGAAGTTATTGCAGCATTTTATGGGTTTGAAGTATCCTCTTACATACGTCCTGTAAATAGTTTTGTAAATTTCTTTTGTATATGTACAACCAGCTTTAAACATTTCCACTGAAACACCATTTTGTTGAGACTCCTTTAGTTTCTCGATGCATCGAATAAGCACTTCATCGGTACCGCTTCTGGACTCTCGTCATTTTCAACATCAGCTTTACGCATTCAGGACGTAGCTGTGAGAAAATACGGATTAATACTTACAATAAAGTGAAAACAGCAACCACCGATAACAGTGCTACTTGTTTTCAGTAAATAACATTGCTAAAAGAGGCTGGTTGCTGTTATTATTTTATTGTATGAATTGACTTGAAATACTGAAATATATGTAGGAATGGCTGCATAGTGTCCCCTGTATCATTGATTACCATTCGATACGTTAAAATGATGTATTGCATCTGCCCACCATGAGTTTCCATCTTGTTTCGTTTGCATTCAGTTGTTTCGCATACAAAATTTTGCTTGTAACTTTTAATAACATCAGGGAGCTATTACTTAAGTACCGTAATGTTATTTAATTTATCACGTTCTATCATGCTCTTGTTATAGTTTAGATCTCCTTCGTCTTAGTACTAGCTGTGCTGAATTTGGGCTTTCTTTTCTTTCGTTTTCTTTGTGCCGACAAAATTTTTCGTCGTTTGCTCTAATACTGTCGCTAAAGAACTGCTTTTTGTGTCGTTAATTACTAACTGTTTGACAATGAAGTGTTGAGCTGATTCACTTGATTTCTTTTGTACGTAACTGATTTTACGTGAATTCCAGAATTGTTACTTTTGATCACTAGAGAAAGAAATATCCATTTGCTCAGCTTAAAAAGCAAATGCTGCTCTGAGCCAAAACTCACACTCTCGATCTGTGCTTCGCTCTTATTCGCATCCCAGATTCTTTCCATAAATTTTGACGGCTCCTAAATTGCGTTTGTAGATCCTCGTTAAGATATTCAAATAACGCAGCTTACATAATGGTACTTCGGTGTGTGTCTGTTTTCAGAATTTTGATTCCCGGATATCAGTCCTCCTTTCATTTATTCCAGATACCAGATCAATCATCCATAATATTTACCAGACTAGTTTCTAAGAATTTTTCTTCGTAGCTGTCACGGGAGATATCCATTTGTCAGCCTTGACGTTCGACCGCTACATTTACCACATTTCTTGCTGGCGTCAATTTATTACCTCCGTTGTGCGATTAATTTAGATGTCCTCCGTCACCTAGACACACTTCACTGCAAGGTAAAACGAAATAATATGAAAGTGAATCTGACTAGCGCACTTCTGAATTCATGATACGAAAAATGAACTACTAGTGAAAGATTTTCCTCTGTCACCTGCCGCACTAACATTTGTGCAGTTGTAATCATACGTACCAAAAAGCCATATGGACCGGCAAATAAATATGCATAATTTTTTGCTGATTGAATATTGAATAATAGATTACTTTTCTGATTGTTGTGATAAGACTAGTTATAAAGAATTATACGCTTGTTTATCATTTACAGAAAACCGTCGGCTACGGATACTATAATCCTTACAAGCTCCTATCACTCACAAGGTCACGAACTTGCAGCTTTCAATTCTTTTGTGCATCACCTCGTATCAGTTCCATTACGTGATTCTACCTTTCAAATTAAATTACAGGTCATTGAACTTTTCACTTCCTGTAATGGCTACAAAACTGACAATAATACTATACTAAGAGAGAGGTAGATGTATGCTGACAAACAGGAACGAGTCAGTAGTTAAAAAAATGGTGCACTGCCCCGTGTGTTGCGAAAATTTCAAATATCCTTGTAAATAATTTAAAATCATAAAACCACAACCTCCGTTTTACTATGCCATATCTAAATTATTCAATGTTAAAGACGAAGTGAAACCTTTCTCACTGAGTAGCGTGTCCTATAACACATGCAAGCACAGTGCAAATATGTATTTGCCCAGCCAGGTAGACGTGTGGCAATTAGGTTATCAGAACATGAGAGAAGGTGGAGTCTAGGAAAGACATTTGAACTTTTGCGGAACATATTATCACAGGGAGCTGCCGATACGGTATACATTGTGGAGGTTTACAAACTTTTGAGACAAGCAGAAAGACGACACTACTGGAAACTTAAGCAATAAACACATCACACAATACTCCGCCATGGTTTTAAATAAAAAAAACGCAATTTCGTTGCTGCTGCTGTTAAATTAATTTTCAGTTATGGAAATATTATATTACAATTCATATATTGCTAAATCCAACGATTTCCACATAAAATATTATTTTTCATTTGTTGTTGAATGTAACGATATTGAAATGGTAGGGATCCCATGTGTGGGAGTGGTAAGGTGCAGGGCATACAACACAGATATTCCAACTGTATCACTGTTTTTTTAATTTCATTTCTTCTAAAGTAGCAAAGATATTAACAACAGTTTTAAGAAAGTTTTCTCTTGAATAACACTTTAAAAACCAAAAGTTATAAAATTCAGAAAAAAATAGGAAAATGTCGATTTGAAAGATAATCTATAAGAAATTAAAATCAGAAGCCATTGCTTCCAGTTTTAAAAGCCAGTTACGAGGAGCTCCCAGTTGCAAAATGTTTATAAGTAATTTGATAACTGCAAAGCAAGAAAAACAGGTTAACAGTCCAGTTTAAATAGCACAGAAATTAACTAACCAATGCAAAGTTACAGGATTTAGCTCAGGCTATGTATCAAACAGTTGCTCTAAAACATGCATAATATACACAAAAAATTATATAACGGATACAAATGACTGATCGCAAGCGGGCACGTGCTCTCAGAGCGAGGACACTCTGCCCATTCAGCCCACAAACACAAAGAGACAATTGAACATGAAAGTACCTTAAAACAGTTTGAACACCAGGTCGTGCATATCGATTGAAACGAATCAGTGTTTAACTACAAAAATATTACAAGGTTTGAGTCTCTAGGAGGTTAGAAATAAGGCACAGGTACAGGTTCTATAGAAACAATATCCACACTCAATCAGGTAATAATCAAACTAAAGTATGCCAAAATGTGACTTCTTTTACAACTGTCTAAAACGACTAACAAGGATGCTGATCAACCTTTAAAACCCAGGACAAATAATGGCAAGTAGTGAAAGCTATACACGCTATAGGCTGGTACTCAAAACAAGTCTGAGATACCAGGGCTCACCAAAACAGAGTGTTTCCGCGAATCGCAACCAAAGCTCAATTACACGCAAATGAGATTCTCACCATTTATTTCTGAACTGGGTCTCAGAGGCATGAGTAATGCTGGAAAGACCGTATCCATCCATCAAGGCACCAGAAATTGGAACTGGTCGACTTGGAAGACGCAACCCGCGCCCGAGAAGACAGAAGGAAGCAATGAATCTTCAAATGGCGTCGCACACTCCCACGGTAAACAACTGTCAACCTCAGCATGGTGACCACGTTCGTTCTCGGCGGCGAGCCCTCTTACCGTGAGGAACAGGCAGCACGACAACATTCACAGAGACCTGCGTGTACCGTTAAAATCAACGAGCTGCAAGATTGCACTCTAGAGAGACGACGCAAGTCCGTCGCTAGGGAACGAAACCAGAGAAGTTGAACCAGTGGCTAGAATAGACAAGGACGCACGCATGGCTCAGGTATCTGCCCAACATAAAAAAGTAATACTTTTCTTTCTAAGCACTCTGTATCTCATTTTTATGCACCTAATGTCTGTGTATCTGTGGTGACAAAAGCCAAGGGCTAACTAAATGTACTTATGCAGATGGCGCTAGTAATGCGTACGTAAGGATAGAAGGGCAATGTATTAGTGCAGCTGTCAAATGGTTGAAATGGCTCTGAGCACTATAGGACTTAACATCTGAGGTCATCAGTCCTCTAGAACTTAGAACTACATAAACCTAACTAACCTAAGGACATCACACACATCCATACCCGAGGCAGGATTCGAACCTGCGGCCGTAGCGGTAGCGCGGTTCCAGACCATAGTGCCTAGAACCGCTCGGCCACCCCGGGCCGGCGCATGGTATGCTCGCTCGAGACCTGGTGATGGATGAAATTTTCACTGCCAGTATTTGTCCAGCAAGGCCGAAAAGTTCCTGATCTCCAGTCTTTGCGTTAATGTCCCGGATTAAATTTCAAATCTGTCTGCTGTAACACATGAGGCGACGGCATGGGACACTGTTGAAGGTGATCCGTCAGTCTGATGCAGGCATCAGGCGAGACGATCCCTTTGGTGCTATCAGAGGGGAGCAGGCTGTGTGGCAACACTGGGTTCCACCCTCTCCATTCTCATCATCCTCATCATCATCATCATCTCCACCCAAGAAGATTCTGAAGAGTTCAAGAAAATAAGTTGGCTACCTACATCGTCCGACATGAATCCCATCGAACATATGTGGGACATAATCGAGTGGTCAGTTCGTGAAGAAAATCATGTATCGGCACCACATTCGCAATTACATATGTTTATAGAGGCAGTAAGGTTCAGTATTTCTGCAGGGGACTTAACAACGACTTGTTGAGTCCATGCCACGTCAAGGTACTGCTGTTCAGGAGGCAGAAGGAATCCTATGACTCGTCGCACGTGATTTATCTTTGATTGCGACAGTCAGTTGACCTAAGAAGCAGTAAGATGGTTCATGATCAAATTAATATTTTGCATGACGTCAGGAAAATATATCCTACTTAACATTATTAAGAGACCCCCGGTTTTTAAGATGCAGATTTTCTGTTCTCTTTCCTAAGCATTAAACTAAAAGATATACCAAAGTATACTACATATTCTTTCTCCATTACTTTTAAGATATTGAATTCTGTAGCCAGAAAACAGAGGTTAAAAAATATTTCAATGGAAGGTTCAGATGACAGCCGAAATTCTATCAGAGCCCCATAGTTCATATAACGTAATATCAAAAGCTCTCCGATTAAATTTTGTTCAATTTAGTGTAAGTAAAATATTTCTTTGCATTGTGGCCTCTCTACCCCCCCCCCCTCGCTCTCTCTTCCACCCTCCCCCCTCCCTCTCTCACTCTCTCTCTCTCTCTCTCTGTCTGTCTGGCTGTCTGTCTCTCTCTCTCTCTCTCTACTTCGAGACATAAGTTGTTATGAACAGTTAATTTCGTCCGAGGCAGACGTGTAGGCACAATCATTTATATTTTGATAAAGTGCACAGAAAACAATTTGATATTTAACTAAGATTTATAGTATAACTTTTTTCTCAGGCCAATTAACAGGTATGTGATCTTCAACAATTATTTCTCCGTCATATTTACGTTATTATTGCATGTCCCGCTTTAGCTACAGGCTTGCGTGTATTGATGGATTAGAACTTCCATACATCATATTACGACTAACGGCAGACAAGAAAGCAAATATGTCTGATCAATGGGGTACCAAAACTGAACGCTGTGATCTCCGTTTCCACCTTCTGAAAATGGAAGACAAATGAAGGAAAGCACAGATGAATTATGATTAACAGCAATGGACTACGTAATCTTAATTGGAAGCTAGTCATTGATATTCAGTTTAACATCTATTGCCAAATTACCAATCCGATTTCTAGCTATGATGGAGGCGAAACACGAAGAAATATTACAGTCTGCCCTAAACGAAACACATCTGACAAACGTCGTCGTGAGGTCTTTAGACGTTAGCTCATATTTTCGTTGACCGATAGAGTGGTTGTAATTAAACTTTCAGTACTTGAGCCAATGTAGAGGGAAAACAATTTACCGTATTTGTACCCAAGTTTATTGCAAAGATGTTGAGACTGTGCGGTGCAGGATTTGCGTTGTTAGTAGTGTTAGTGTCGTGACTTGCCGTTAGGCGCCGGTACTGGTACGGCGACGTAGGGTTGAAATACAAGTATCAGAGTGCATTACAGTTGCAGACAATGAAATGGATCTGGACAAGGCGAGCAGGGTTTTACCACTAAAACTGTCTTATGAAAACAATATCAATAGTGTTGCTGCTCTTTAGGGGTATCTACGGATTAAAGAAATACGGAGAGGTCCGCTTTCCAGCCTGTGGTTGATGTACATGAATCGGAAGTTCGAATTAACTGGCGATCTGGGAATTCCTCCTGGGAGAGGCCGATGGTCAAGTGCGCCACAAATTCATCAGGTTACATTTCATTCGAAAAATCGGTGCACTCAGCGACTGTTATGTGACATAAATTATAGAGTGCAGCAATCAGTCCTCCTTTTTTAGATTTTATTACGAAAATCCAGATTTCGGCTAGTAACTAGCCATTCTCAATGCACTATTTTCTATTCTCAATGCATGTAAGTCCCTGTTGTTCGGGCGTCAGTCACAGTTCTTTAAGTACTTCTCAACTAACACTGCTAGTATTCAAAGAACTGTGACTGACGCCCGAACAACAGGGACTTACATGCATTGAGAATAGAAAATAGTGCATTGAGAATGGCTAGCTACTAGCTAAAATCTTGATTTCAGTAGTAAAATCTAGAAAAGGGTGACTGATTGCTGCACTCTATAATTTATAACTGCGCCACAAATTGTTGAAGAAGTTACTGCACGCAATGTGTGATCTTCAAGCAGTGCACAAACTATGTCACGACAGCTGAACATTCCATGGTCCACCTAAAAGTTCTGCGAACAGTTGTGAAACGGTATTAAGGCTGTCGCGGATGCAGATTGTCGTCACATTGAACAACGTGGAACGCAAACATGGTACCCCAGTAACGAATGTTACCCTCTCACGTGAAAATTAAAATGTGTTTATTTCAATTGTTTATTCGTTATTTCCCTTTCTCATGTCCACAAAGTTCCATTGTCCTGCTGTCACTCGTTTTTCGTGGAGCCCTCTCAAGTAGCTTACGTTTTGTCGTAACCGCCCTGCATATTTCAGCTCCACTTTTCTGGATAAGAGGTGCCTGTTTCTGATTTCACTGACGGAATGGTGAATTCTTTTTACATCCATGCAGAAGCATATTTTAACACCTGGTGCCGTCTTGTGGAAGTATTATAACATTCTGAAATCGATACTGTTCTACATATCCTTCATCAACAAAGTGCAACTGAGGGGAAGGATTCTGCTGATACGAAAGAAACGATTTGCAGTTGTAACCACAATTACCTTATCAGTTGCTGATGGACACAGGAAAGATATATATAAAAAATTGTAGCCAAATTATTTTATTATTCATTTATTAATATCATTAACTCCTTATTTGGAGCATAGGGCTGCAACAAAGGATCGCCATCGTGTTCTGTCTCCTGCTAGTATATTCATTTCTTCTTATCCTATTCCTTGCTGTTGACCTTCTGCATCAACTGATCGTCTCCAAGTCATTTTGGGCCTGCCTCGTGTCCGTTGTCCCTGCGGGTCCAATAAAGTGCTTCCTTCGCAATATGTGATCTGGTCTCCAAAGTGTATGTCCTAACCATCTCCACTTCTTGCTTCTTATTTTCCGCTCAGTTGGCTTCTGGCTGGTTCTTTCCCAGAGCGTTTCGTTAGAAATTACATTTGGTCACTGTATCCCCAGCATGTTCTTCAGACATCTGTTGTTGAATGTGTGCAGCTTAGGGATTAGCTGCTTTGTCACTTTCCATGTTTCAAATGGCTCTGAGCTCCTTGGGACTTAACTTCTGAGGTCACCAGTCCCCTAGAACTTAGAACTACTTAAACCTAACTAACCTAAGGACATCACACACATCCATGCCCGAGGCAGGATTCGAACCTGCGACTGTAGCGATCGCGCAGTTCCAGACTGTAGCGCCTAGAGCCGCTCGGCCACCCCGGCCGGCTTCCATGTTTCACATCCATATAGAAGTACGGATTTTACATTACTTTCAAATATCTGGAATTTGCTCCTCAATGTTATTTCCTTCGATTCCCAGATAGAGCGTAAAAGTTGTGAAAGTGCATTTAGCTTTGTTGATTTGGCACCACCATATGGTGCAATCATGCTTCCAAAGTAGCAAAACGTATCCACGTTTTCGATTACCTGGCTCCCAAGCTTAAGCTCTGCGTTGTTGTTATCATTTGCCTGCATGTCTTTTGTTTTTTGGACATTAATTTTCAAACCGACTTTCTTCGCAGCAGATTTCAGAACATCTAGTTTCTCTTTCATGTCGCTGAGGCTGTGGGACAGAGGTCGCAGGTCATCTGCGAAATCTAACTCTTCTAGATGTTTTACATTGCTCCTGTTTTATTTCTCTCACTTTACCCATTGCTTACACCATTACAAGATTCAGTGATATGTTAAATAGTATCCATGAGAGCATGCATCCTTGCTTAACTCCTGTTTTCATTGCTACTGGATTTGAAAGCAGACCTTGATGTTGAAACAGGCACGTGTAGTTTTCATACGTGCACTTGACAAGAACAATTATTTTCTTGGGAATTGCAAAAGTTTGCAGTGAGCTCCGTATTTTTTATTCTAATTAAACTGTCGAAGGTTTGTTCAACGTCTACAAACAGCATGTAAAGCGGTGACTGGTATGCATATGAACGTTCATCTATTATTATCAAGGTGTTTGTCTGGTCAGTGCAAGAGCGACCTTGAATAATGCTTGCTTCTTTTTATTTCCTTGTCTACATATCCTTTATCCTATTTAGGATTATCCGCGAGAAGATCTTGCTTGAGATTGACAGCAGGGTGAGAGATTCGAGGGCGCACGGAGGCTTTCCGGCAGTCGTTCTTCCCGCGAACCGTACGCGACTGGAACCGGAAAGGAAGGTAATGACAGTGGCACGTAAAGTGCCCTCCGCCACACACCGTTGGGTGGCTTGCGGAGTATAAATGTAGATGTAGATGTAGATTATCACAAACTAATAGGCCTCGTTTCCTGGGGAGCATGATGAGCAAACCTCTGTTCCAATCATTTCATTGATCCATATGGCTGTCAGGAGTGGATGCAAGATTTCTGCTGTTATACATTAAGTAACTCTGGACTGATTTTGTCCAGTCCCAGAGCTTTTCATTCTTTATTTGTTGGACTCCTTTAGCGATTTCTTCCTTGGATGGCGGTTCTAAGTTAATTGAGATATCTTTTGGAAGTGCTTCCCTGTCCACATTCAGCTGAGCTACGCTATCATCTGTAGTTTCACGGTTCAGAACGTTCTCAAAATGTTATTTTCAACTCTGCACTCAGTCTTCACGATTTGTGAGTAGTTTTCCTTGATTGACATATCACCCCCAAATTTCTTATTTAACTGTTTCCTTGTGGTGTTGCGTAGTGTCTTGTTATTGCCTCTGTTAGCTGCTGTCTCCGCTTTAGCACCGAGATTATTGATGAACGATCTCTTATCCTTTCTGAAGTTCCGTCCTTTTTAATGTGCAGAGTTCCTGTTGGATTTCTTCTTTTTCTTCCTTTGTCTTCGCGCAATTTAGCCGGAGTTGTACCTCCCTCCTCTGCTGTATTGCATCCCACGTATGGTCAGAGATGCAGTCTTGTCCGCCGTGGTCCTTTCTTCCAAGAATTTCTTCAGCAGTCTGTGCTGTGCATAGGTCGTTTTCACTGCATCCCAGTGACCCTCAATGTCATTCTCTTCGAATACTCTGCTAAGCACTTCAAAATGATTTCTCAGTTGTCTCAAGAACTCTTCCCCGAACTTTTGTATTGTTCAACTTTCGAAAAAAGAAAAATGAAATGAGCGTATGGCATCGTTGGCCGGGAGGCCCCATACAGGGAATTTCGGCCGCCAAGTGCATGTCTTACTTCAGTCGACGCCACATTGAGCGACTTGCGCGCCGGTGATGATGAAATGATGATAAGAACAACACACCGCCCAGCCCCCGAGCGAAGAAAATCCCCAAGCAGGCCGGGAATCGAACCCAGGCCCGATTGCATGGGAGGCAAGCACGTTACCACCCAGCGAAGCAGGCGGACTCCTATTTTCCAAAATTATACTTAATCCTCTTCTGCCCCAACGTTTCTTGTGTGCAGCTATTTTTAGACAGACTTTTGCTAGCATAAGTTGGTGGTCGCTACCGACACCTGCGCGTCTTTTGTTCCTCACATCTAGGAGTGATTTTCGCCAAGTCTTGCTAATCGCAAAGTAGCCAAATATGATACTACAAATAACAGACCACCCTTTCAGAAACTAAAATCCAGCTTTTGCTGACTCGCCCTCATTTTCAGTCTGCGGCTCCTACGCCATCCACAACAAATCATAATCATATATGCCATCTGTCGTTACTTCTTGAAATAATGCGATTCCACATCTCGTCGTTAGATCATTTTTCAGCTGTAATGCGTTCCCTGCATGACATGTACGTGGATAGAGTGATACAGATATCTGGTTTATTTGAAGTACTTTTTCCCAAATTTACCGAATATTGTTTCGCTTTCCTTTGTTTCCTATTCATGTTCACTAAATTTTTCCGTAACACTTTCTCAGTGCGTTTAGATTAGATTAGATTCAGTTCTCGTCCCATAGTCCTAAATATGAGATCATTCTCTTGGGTATAGATCGTGTCAGAAGGTACAACATAAAAAACATAAAATATCTGAATATAATACTCATTACCCTGATCATTACAATAAATTGGAATTGCTAATATTCACAGAATTAATATATTATCAGAATGAAACATAGTTATGCACCTTTAATAAATTTATCGTACACCAAATACCCTTATCTTGACTGTTGTCACCAAGTGGTGTCAAACCTGAAATGTAACAGACGTTTTTACTTTAGATGGTCTAAAAGCCCCGTTAAGAAATTCATCTATAGAGCAGAATGAGTTGCCTGCCAAAAAGTCTTTGAAACCCTGCTTAAACCGTGCTTTATCTGAAACCAAGTTTCCAGTGGTTGCTGGCATTTATTGAAAAAGGATATTCATGAATATTGGACCACTTTTTGGACCAAGGTAAGTGATTTTAGGTCTTTATGTAAATTGTTCTTATTCCTAGTATTGTTACGATGTACGGAGCTGTTGGTTGGAGATAGACACATATTATTTGTAACAAATTTCTTTAAGGTATAAATATACTGAGAAGCAGTGGTGTGAACACCCAGTTCCAGCAGGTTTTTACATGATGTTCTTGAATCTACTCCACAAATGAGTCTTATTATATACTTTTGCAGTCTAAAAACTTCTACTCGGTTTGATGAGTCACGTTAAAATATGATCTCATATGACATAATAGAACGAAAGTAAGCAAAATATAATTTTTTTATATATTTGTATCTCGTACATCGGACGCCATTCGCATTGCAACTACAGACTTGTTTAGGCTCTTCAGCAGTTGCGAATTTATTATCGAGTTGTAATCTCAGAAAACACTTTTAATCTCTTCTATCTGCATGTCTTCATGTGTTAAACCCATGCTGGATAGAAATCTCTTACAGGTTCTGACCTGCATATAGAGAGTCTTTTCAAAGTTCAGTAACAGTGAACTAGCTTTAAACGATTTATTACCGTCAGTGAAAATTTGTTCAGCAACCATTTCTAAATCTGTACTTGACTTGCTATTTATTGCAATGTTCCTATCATTTGCAAACAAAACAAATGTAGCATCTGGCAGTGTAACAGACGACAGGTCATTAATTTACTAAGAAAAAAAATCAACGGACCCAAGATGGAATCTGACAAACATCGCGTGTAATTAATTCCCAATCAGTTAAAGACTGCTTATTCCACAGGTATTTCGCAACGACGCCCTTTTTTTCCCGTTGCAGCGCTGCCAGTGACATTGTGATATTCTAATTTATTTAAAAGAATGCTGTGATTCACACATCTAAAGGCTTTTGATAGGTCACAGAAATATCAGTAGCCTGTGTCTGTCAAACTATTCATTTTACGTAGTTAATATTAGGAATGTGAATAATCTACAGAATGACATAATGTCACTTGTTTTAGTCCTGACTTGTGTTCATTATGAAAGAACACACATCTTCTCAATTACTTGCTGAAAAAATAAAAAAGATTTGCTATTAATAAAGCACAGTTTAAGAGGAGCGCAGGTGTTCATGTCTGGCCATTTCCTTCTGCTCCATTGACGAATTCGCTACCAGACCCAACTGATAAGTGCGTTATCAACGGTATCATTTAAAATGAAGCCTGCATTTCTTCGGTACAGCAATGTGATCTGCGTAGTTGAGCATTGTAGACACACTTCTTAATGTTAATGATAATTATATAGGAAGTACCTTAATAGTATACACTTCGCTTATGTAAAATTTTAAATATTTGAGGTACGACATGTATTATTTTATAACCGAACATTTTTTACTTACTGCATAACGTCCAGGACCATCGCAGGATGTGTAGGAGGTGGAATAGTATGTATTTTCCTTTGTGAATATGTATTATAAACTTTCGTTTTTATGATAAATACCGTACCCTCCAAGACCTCATTATGGGACTATTGAATTAACAGTGTGCCTAATGTTATCTTAGGGTGCCCAAAGTTTTTTTTTTTTTTTTTTTTTTTTTGTGACGTGACCTCATCATCTAAAACACTATCACATTTCCACCAGTATTCAAGGGTAACAGGCATAACAGTTGCATCAGGTACGGGTCGTCGGGTCGTCTCCATAGGATACACCACACTTTACTATTGGTATACATCTAACTCTACATACCCACTCTGCAAGCCACCATACGGCGAATGGCGAAGTGTATCTTGTACCATTAGTAGGCACACACTTTCCAGTTCGTCTTTCAAATGGAGGGAGAGAAAAACTATTGTCTATATGCTTCCGTACGAGCACTGATTTCTCTTATCTTGACTTCGTGGTTCTTACGTCCGCTGTATGTTAGCGACAGTAGGTTGGTTCTGCGTGTTATCGAAAATCCGGCGTTCTAAACTTTCTCAATAGTGTTTCGAGGAAAAAAGCGTCTTCTTACATCCAGGGATTCCTATTTCAGAATTTGCTGAGCATTTATGCCACACGTGTTGATGGAAACCACTGATAACATATCCAGACTCGGAACTGCTTCGACGTCTTCCTTCAATCCATTCTGGTGAGGATTCCAAGTACTCGAGCAGTACTCAAGAATGAATCGTACTACGTTTTGCACTAGATCTCTTTTATATATGAGCTACAGTTTCCTAGACCTCTCACTATAAATCGAAGTCGCTCATTCGCTTTCCGTACGACCGACCTTACACGCTCGTTCCATTTTATGTCGTTTTGCAACTATACGCCCATGTATTTAACCGATGTGATTCTGTCAAGCAGCACATCACTAATATCACGTTCTAAAATTACGGATTTTCCTACTCACCTGCATTAACTTACATTTTTCCACATTTAGAACAAGTTGCCACTCATCAGATCAAATAGAAATATTTTGTCCAAGCCGTTCTGCATCCTCCTACAGCCACTCAACGGCGACACTGTACCGTACGTTACAGCATCATCAGCAAACAGTCGCATATTGCTGCTCACCCTTTCCGCCAGATCATTTATGTATAGAGAGAACAAAAGTGATCTTATTCACACTTCCATTGGGCATTCCGGAAGATACATTTGTATCTGATGAAAGTTAATATAATTTTGTGGGGCAGTTCTTTCTTGCACCGCTTCGTATTTCCATGAAAAGATGCGCACTGTTATTCCTCTCCTGTCCACGAGCTTCCCATAACAACTACGCCTGGAGCCCTACCACTTCTCGCAGTCAATAGAAGCCGACAGAGGTCGCAATGTCAGCAGAAAGTTACACCTTGTCCCCAGTGGCTTACCTCTTGAGACGCGCAAGGCGAGAGAGTACGTCACGTTTCGCAGAGTTACGTGTTTTCTCCATTTCAGCATGAGATACACTTCAGTAGCGAGAGTCGGTGCGTAGGTGCTGCCATCTGTCTTCGGTCTCGCTAAAGAAGTTTACGTTCGCTGCGGAAACCTGGGAGTTGCCAGTGCATGTCACGAAACGCGAGGAAAACATCTATCCGGAAGCGGCGTCTCTCCGCCACCGAAGTTCTCAGATATTTATTGAGAAAGTTTAAAGGGAGGTTTACTCGCTGTTTCGGAAGGTATTAAAGCAGCATGGTTCCTCCAGATCCTACACTCTACACCTTGTCAATGCAGGATCCCGTACAATATTTAACAAAGACTGCACAGACACGAGTGCTGTTCGGAAAGACGTAAGGTCCGATCGGGTGTGAAATGGTAACCACAGTGAAAATCCGATGAAGCTTTGCACAGATGTGTTGAGCAGTGTCTTTAGTATGACCGTCGATCGCGTCACGTCGCTCTTTTCAGTTCTGAGAGCACAGTGAGCACGTAAAGATGCCTAAAGCAATAGTGTCTCCCGGCAAGTAAGGGGGTCTGCTCAGGAAGTTCGCCTGATCTCATGCAGCCCATGTAACATAACTGTCAGGCGTTTCCTTCTTCATGGGTGTTCTCGTCCACACTCTGCAGGGACAATGAAGATGCCCCTGCAGCGTTTTCAATGGCAAGTGCTTGGCCACCCATAGTACAGCCCATAATTGGCTCCCCCTGAGTTTCATCTAAGCTCACATGAACCGCTGACTACGAATACAACATTATGGCACAGACAAGGATCTGTAGACCAGCATAGAGAATTGGCTGCCTTCTATGGCAAGGGAACTGGAAATATGGTACAACGCTTCGTCGAATGTCTAAGCTGGAGCGGCGACTATGTAGGGAAGTAGCTGGAAGGTGCAGCCAACTGTTGCAAATAAAACATTTTTATTTTCACAGTGATTTCCATTTCGCGACCGATCGGATCTTACTTTGCAAATAGTAATAGTATTAGAGCGACGAGTAACGAAATGGAGGAAGATCCACAGAGGCTCGATGCTTGCTGCAGGGAATGGTAGTACGTAAATATACACTGCCTGAAAAACAAGTGATGCACGCAGAAGGGAGTGTGGGGAGGAAACGAAACGAAACTTCACTTGAGGTGGTATGTGATGTCATTTCAGTGTTTACAAAAAAGGGTCAAATTTACTTGGCAGTATAAGTCCACTTACAAGTATCATTTAGAACCCACTCTGGCCTGGATGGATGCACCATGCCAGTTGAGAACGCTGCAATGAAATTGCTGTACTCTTTCCTGAGGGAAACTGGCCCAAAAGTAATGTAAGTGAACTTTGATTTCCTCGATACTAACAGTGTGACAGAGTTGATGTCCGAGATGGTCCGGCACATTTTCTATCGGTGACAGATCTATGGATCTTACTGGTCGTGGAAGCACTTAAACAGGACGCTCAGAGTTGACGATCATGGTGCTGTTGAAAAATGTCACAACCAGACCACTGCATGCGAGGTAATACATGCGGATACAGTCAGTTCGAACGTACCGTTGTTCTGCCAGGGTACCCTACTAGCTGTGACCTAAGTCATACCACGACCTCTGGTGTAACAACGATGTGCCTCTTCAAATCACTGTAAGAATAGGACCTCTCCTAAGGACGCCGCTGCACTCGACGACAATGGTCATCCGGAGTACTGCTGAATTGCGATACGTCTTTGAATACAACGATGCTTTCCAGTTACGTCACCACTCCGAACGCAGCCGTTTGTGTTTTTGGTGTTAAAGGCACCCTGCGTATGGCACGGTACTTCCCTTGTCCGGTCTCTGTTAGCCCTCAGTCAATGGTGTGGGACGACACAGAACGTTGCACTACCTGTTCCCAGATGACAGGCATAGATGAGAGGGGGCTACGATGCGTTTGGTGCATAGTACGGCTATCATCGCTTGTGATTGTAAGACATGTTCAGCTGGAATGGCGCCCTCACGTTCCCATGGAGACCAGCAGAGGATTAGTGTCACTTCCGAATACACAGAAATCTGGCAATAAGACGCCCTTCAGATTATGTGATGTGCTGATAACACTGTCTCACACGTTTACGCTGAATCTCTGTGTTGTTCACAGTTATCACTGAAGATCTAACGCTGTTCACGCCTCTTATGTACCCTATGAGGCCTGGTAACGACACTGTCAAGGGAAGGATATGACATATGGGTCACCTCTATTGATCAAGTTTTGCAAGGATGTTCTGTGTTCAAAATAAGAGACACATGTTTCGGCTTTTTGTTAGACACTCCCTCCTTTTCTTTAGAAAAAGCAATCAAGTTTAAAGTTGATGACGGAAAATCGTATTTTCAACGCAGTACATCGGAAGATTGCTAAAAACTAAATTTTTATTCGTATAATACGGGGTCCAAAGTTACTCATTTTCGTGTTATTGACATATTTGTGTTTTCTTGCTGTGGTTTGGACACACGTCATTCATTTCGTCTAGCAGAGAGGAGTCGGCGGTCGAGCGAACAAGGCATTCGATTATCAAACTGTTGGTCCGTGTTCGATTTTTAGTCGTGGCTTCTTTCTCATCCGATAGTTTTTCCGTGTATTGGATAATGTTCGTATAATGGGAATATTTTTCTTTCCTTTTTTTGAAGTAAAATATCGGAAGGTGTGATTGATAATCAAATAATTATATACAAAGTACTCACAGCTATTTTCGTCACGATACATGACGCGCTGTATAAGAGTTTCGTAGATGACGATGCTCGACTGAGTTGCTCCATGCCGGCCGTTGTGGCCGAGCAGTTCTAGGCGCCTCAGTCTGGAACCGCGCGACCGCTACTGTCGCAGGTTCGAATCCTGCCTCGGGCATGGATGTGTGTGGTGTCCTTACGTTTAAGTAGTTCTAAGTTCTAGGGAACCGATGACCTCGGCAGTTAAGTCCCATAGTCCTCAGAGCCATTTAAACCATTTTTTTTTAGTTGCTCCGTGAATGTAATACCACCGAAATGTCAACCGCGTGACGTTTACTTTTTCCGACACGTAAAGAATTTCATAGCACGACTTCAAAATCATGCGACATTACAGAAGAGCAGAGAAATACAAAACACAGAGGATGCTATGATAATCCACGCGTTGGTCCACTGTTGTGCACGCCTGTCCTTCAAAGTATACTTTGAGAAGCGTTTTAAAATAACAATGTCCGGAAACAAGTCAGTGCAGCGACATTTCGATCGTGTGTTGCGCATGGTGCGAGAAATACTTATGTTTTCCCTGTTTTTATGATAAGTCTCATCCCACTGATTGCAAGAACGCTCTTGAATAGACAGTCAGTTAGGATTACGCAATAATCTATTTTAGGAGTATTTTTTACTATGCATCACAATGAAACTGTTAATACAGTATACATACTTATTTGATTTTTACTCACACCTCCCGCTGTTTTACTTTTTAAAAAAGGCAAAGGAGAGAATTCTGATTATAAGAATCTTATCAGCTACACTGAAGAAATATCGAATCAAAAAAAAAAAAAAAGCCTCGATCAAGAATCGAACATGGAATAGAGGTTTCATAAACGATTGCCTCGACCGCTCGACTGTCGACCTCGCTCTGTTAGACAGCATGAACTACAAAAACGACTGTAACTTGAACAGTTTTGATTTCAGACCTCATATTATACGGAAAAGATTTTTGTTTTTAGATGATCATTTGATGTATGGCATTGAAAATACGATTTTCAGTCATCAGCTTTGGCCTCGATAATATCAAAAACAAGATCTAACGCTATTGACGCCTCTTATGTACCATATGAGGCAAGAAGCCGAAATAAGTGTCTCTTTATTTTCAATAAAGATCGTCCTTGCAAAACTTGATCAAAATCGGTGACCACATGTCAGACTCTCCCCTTGCAAATGCAAATAATACTAACGCCCTTTGTTGGCTGTTCTGTCACAGAGGATTGCAGGTCGCAATGTTTTACACACGTGTCGTTGGTGTATAAGAGATCAAAGTTACACTGATATCCGACCGTGTTTTGTGGGTCCTTTATTATTTGTCAGGCAGTGTATACCAGCTGTGGTGACTGACTGTGCAATGACCACATAAAACAAGCTGTAGGAAAAGCAGAGAAAAGAAAGTGGAATTCATTCGCGAAACAAGACGCTTACAGAACACTTGGGCCGAATCTTGAGTACTGCTTATCAGTTTGGGACTGATATACGATAGCAAGCGAGGAGCAGGGAGTGGCACTATGCCAGGCTATAAAACATTTTACACTTCATCCAGAAAAGAGAAATTTATTTTTAACAAATTCTCCAAACTGTTACTATGAATTTCTTATAACAATTGCAGTGTGACAAATGTCGGTAAATTTAAGAAGATTACGCTAAGCCGGTAATATCTGAAACTTCAGCACTTTGTAGACTTTCTTTCTCAAATAAATTCAATAAAGCATAGTATGTATTCAGATTTTAGTAAAACAGGCAAAAAAAATTTTAGTTAACACATGATACTAATAAAAATACGTCAGTCATTACTATACATTCAGTTTCCACCTGTAATCCAAGCAATCAAAACAGCCAGTGTGTAACTACAAAATAATGTGAAATATAAACATTGTCTAAATCGGAGAAGTAATACTTGAACCCATTAAGCAGAATGCGAATGACTCAGGCAGTTCTATAAAAGAATATATGAGTAAAATTTAAACACAACACCGACAAGGCTTCAGGTAAAACAGCAAACAGTAAAATTAATCCTTACATAAAAATGGCTTTAAAACAGCCGGTTGGTCACGAAATAATAGTCACAGGATTTTTCTGGACTATTTTTTTCTTTTTTTTCTGCTCATCACGCGTTTCGAGCTCTGCCCATCTGCAGATTACCTGGTAACATATTTTGTTACAAACTTGCAACATTTTTCTCCTTTATTGGGTTTCGATTGGGGGGTAGCAGCAGCTTTGTACGCCGTTCTTCAGCCTACAGAATATTTAAAAACAGAATAAGGAGAAATAATAAAAACAGGCGATTAAAACGGTGACTTTTTAAAATATAAAATGGCGGAAAGTTGTGGAAGGGTTGGTGATGCTAATTAAGACACACAGTAAGTACACAGACAATTAAAAAACACGGCGAAAGTCTGGTTTCTGTTCGCAAGAGATAAAAATCACACCTAGCGACAGCATGGTCTCCGTTCGCAACACTTAAAAAAGACGCACAAAGTTTAACACGCACTAAACACTGCACTAAAGAGTAGATACGAAGATATCACACCGCAGCCTAAGGCAGATGAGGGGGGGGGGGGAGGAGGAGCCGGTCAGATGAGGGGAAAAAGGGAACAGGGGAGGAGAGGAAAAAGCAAAAGGGGGGGAGGGAAACCGATGGAGAGAGAGGGAACATAAAGGGGGGGGGGGTAATGGTCTTGAATTATTTTTTTTCTTTATTGAATTTCGATTAGCCCCTGGAGGGGGGCTGGGCTGGCAGCAGTGTAATATGCCGCTCTGCATCCTACAGAAGAGTTTAAGACATAATGAGTAGAGAATAAACAATAAAAACAGGCTATAAAATGGGACTGGTTAAAACTGCAACAGGGCGAAAAGTTGTGGAACTTAAAATATCAAAACAAAGCGTTGGTGATGCTAATTAAAACACATAGTAATTAGACAGGCACAATTAAATAAAACATGGCGACAGTCTGGTTTCTGTTTGCAAGATTTAAAAACACACCTAGTGACAGGATGGTGTCTATTCACAACACGTAAAAAAAACAGGACGCACAACACTGACACATCACTTAAACACTGCACTATAAAGTAGACACGAAGGCAGATTGGAGGAGGGGGGGGGGGGGGCAAGAAGGACCCGGACAGGAGAGGGGGCGAAAAGGGGTGGGAGGAGAGGAAAAGCAAATAGGAGGGGAGCCGATGAAGGGAGGGGATACAGAAAAAGAGGGGGGGGCAGGGTTGACATGAGAAGGAGTGGGGAAGGCAGTGGAGGGAAAAGCAAAAGGACTCAGGGGAGAGAAAGAAGTCAAAGAGGGGGTAGGCAGGGGATAAATAAACTGGGTGGAAGGGGGAGAGAGGAGGCCCGGCAAAAGAACAGAGGGAGTGAGGGGGAGGTGAGGATCAGAGTTGGTAGGAGGGATAAATGGAGAGAGAGAGACGGCATCATCCAGGAGGGGGAGTTGACAGAAGCCACCTTGGGAAAGGAGATGAAGGGTGTAGGGGTGGAGGGTAGGGGGGACACAATGATGAAGGAGTGGCAGTGAGTGGGGTTTGGAAAGGAGAGGAGCAAGCAGGGTATGAGTGATGTCAGGAGGTGTAGATGACGTGAATATGCCCGAGGAAAAGGAGCAGATCGGGGGAAAGGAATTAGGTCATAGAGGATCTGCATGGGGGACAGGAGGTGTGTATGGAAGGCAAGGTGGAATAATGCATGGCACTCGAGTATCTGGAGGGACTTATAAAATTTGGGGGGGGGGGGGGGGGACGGATATCCAAGTGGGACTGGCATAACAGAGGTTGGGACAGATTAAGGATCTGTAGGTGTGGAGGATGGTAGAGGGGTTCAACCATCATGTCGGGCAAGAGAGGAGTTTAAGGAGACAGAGGCGGTTGTGGGCTTTGGATTGGATAGGGCGGAGATGAGCGACCTAGATGAGGTGACCGTCAATGGTGAGTCCAAGGTAGTCTTGGAGAATCACACACGTATGTAAATGAAACGCTTGTACTAAACCACCCTATAGCAACAAGACATTTGAGACATAATACAAAGTGAACAAAGTGAACATACAAATTTAATAAAGCTGTCTAGCAACGCCGAAAGCGACATTATTTTCACAATTTCACACAGCAAAATGAGACTGCAACTAAACGTCGGTGATAGTAAAAGCTGAGTGATGTGGCTGGCGGCCGTTCCCGCTTAAGAAAACTAGTTGGCGCTAGGTGGCTTTCGCCCTCTGGCCGTGCCGCCGTGGCTGATACATCATTACAAACAGAAATAACACTATCAGTTTCAAAATATCTTAGGTAAAGACCGACTTGAGCCATATACAGTTTTATTTCACAGAGCGATTTCCTGTCAGGAAGGTCGCGGTTCGTAGTAATAGAAGGCAAATCATCGAGTAAAACTGAAGTGATATCAGGTGTTCCCCAGGGAAGCGTTCTGGGACCTCTGCTGTTCCTGATCTATATAAATGACCTGGGTGACAATCTGAGCAGTTCTCTTAGGTTGTTCGCAGATGATGCTGTAATTTACCATCTACTAAGGTCATCCGAAGACCAGTATCAGTTGCAAAGCGATTCAGAAAAGATTGCTGCATGGTGTGGCAGGCGGCAGTTGAAGCTAAATAGCGAAACGTGTGAGGTGATCCACATGAGTTCCAAAAGAAATCCGTTGGAATTCGATTACTCGATAAATAGTACAATTCTCAAGGCTGTCAATTCAACTAAGTACCTGGGTGTTAAAATTACGAACAACTTCAGTTGGAAAGACCACATAAAAAATATTGTGGGGAAGGCGAGCCAAAGGTTGCGTTTCACTGGCAGGACGCTTCGAAGATGCAACAAGTCCACTAAAGAAACAGCTTACACTACACTCGTTCGTCCTCTGTTGGAATATTGCTGCGCGGTGTGGGATCCTTACCAGGTGGGATTGACGGAGGACATCGAAAGGGTGCAAAAAAGGGCAGCTCGTTTTGTATTTTCACGTAATAGGGGAGAGAGTGTGGCAGATATGATACGCGAGTTGGGATGGAAGTCATTAGAGCAAAGACGTTTTTCGTCGCGGCGAGATCTATTTACGAAATTTCAGTCACCAACTTGCTCTTCCGAATGCGAAAATATTTTGTTGAGCCCAACCTACATAGGTAGGAATGATCATCAAATTAAAATAAGAGAAATCAGAGCTCGAACAGAAAGGTTTAGGTGTTCGTTTTTCTCGCGCGCTGTTCGGGAGTGGAATGGTAGAGAGATAATATTATTGTGGTTCGATGAACCCTCTGCCAAGCAGTTAAATGTGAATAGCAGAGTAATAATGTAGATGTAGATGTAGTGTGCTTGTCAAAGCTGGCTAGCGTAAGTGCTAAGGTGCTATCGTCTATTATGCGCACGTAATTGCAATTTGTAGTTCATAGACACATTAAACAACAGAATGTACGTTAACTTTTCTTTCTTTACCTCTCTTACACATACTAGACTATGCCAACATGAGAATAGGCAGTTACAAACAATTTCCAGTAGCTTGCAATAAAAACTATTTTAAAAATATACAATAAACGGAGAGACAGAGCCTACATCGATGTCTAAAATGTTTTTCCATTTACCGTAATGCATACAGGAGAGCAATGCCTAACCAAGTGAAACATTGAGGTACAGCTATTTTTTAATTATTTATTGTTTGATACATATCAACTGTGAATCAAGAACTCTTTTACGATAAGTACAGGATTGCGTACTAAAACACTTTTTTACAGAATGAAGGGTAAAACTTGAAGCCTATGTTAAAAGTTGCTAGTTAAACCAACCAATATATAGGAGAATTCCAATCTACCCGTATGAGGTAAAGAAAAAGGTCTTTGTTCTCCAATATACTTGTAACCTCCCCGCACAACATTTTGTTAAATGATAATGGAAATGGAGCCAAGCGTAAACTCCCCACAGAATTAAAAGGAATGGTAATTGACCATAAACCAACAATAATATTAATTAAATAATGAACCATGAACGAAATATATCCTCCTAACAGAAATAATAATATCTGGTAAATTTTATAAGGACAGCAGCGCTGACCTTCTGCCCTGTATTCTGAATAACAAAAGCAAAAATTCTTACCTCAATAAAAACTGCAACTATTTCTGCTCTTATTTATCGACACAGCTTCGCGCAATGCTGGCGTATTTTTTTTTTTATTCTTGGAAGCAATGATAATGCATTGGAAAAATTCTTTAAATTGAAATGAATGCTTTTTCTTCAAAAGAGTTACTTTATATTATAAAAATTATTATTGGGGCATTTTTTTGAACAAATTAGATTACAATTAACATACATTATTAAATATGCGCAATGCTGCTCCTTTACCTTCTACAACAATACTCATCGTCCAGAATCCTGACCAGAGTCGCGAGCAGAGGACACAACCGACGCATGCCGACACCCGCAGACTACTACCGTCCACTCGCTACTAAAGCCGACCGACTACTACTGCACACTCGCGCAGACTAGCGCAGACTCGCGACAAGCAACAACTAACAATAGACTACTCTCTGGTCAGAGATTCTGTCATGCCTCGCCCATCGCCGGCGAAGCATACACCTTACATACTGAACGTTTAACTTCGTTAATGAAACTTCCTGGCAGATTAAAACTGTGTGCCGGACCGAGACTCGAACTCGGGACCTTTGCCTTTTATGGGCAAGTGCTCTACCAACTGAGCAACTCAAGCACGGCTCATGCCCCGTCCTCACAGCTGTACTTCTGCCAGTACCTCGTCTCCTACATTCCAAACTTACAGAAGCTCTCCTGCGAACCTTGCAGAACTAGCACTCCTGAAAGAAAGGATATGCGGAGACATGGCTTAGCCACAGCCTGGGGGATTTCCAGAATGAGATTTTCACTCCTTTCTTTCAGGAGTGCTAGTTTGGAAGGTAGGAGACGAGATACTGGCACAAGTAAAGCTGTGAGGACGGGGCGTGAGTCATGCTTAGGTAGCGCAGATGGTAGAGCACTTGCTCGCGAAAGGCAAAGGTCCCGAGTTCTAGCCTCGGCCCGGCATACAGTTTTAATCTTCCAGGAAGTTTCATAACAGCGTACACTCAGCTGCAGAGTGAAAATCTCATTCTGGAAACTTCGTTAATGCCGATCTTTGGGAAGATGTGACAACGCGAACCTTCTTGGTCTGTTCTAGTGAGGCTTGGACTTCAGAATGTGTTTTCTGAAACTATTGTGATAGAATGAACACTCTATATAGTGCTTTCAAGCACCAATTGAAAGGTTCTCATTGTTCAGTCATTAAATTTTTTCTTGTTTTCTCACATTTAATTCGAAATGTTAAATTACTTTCTAACTTTAACTGAGAGTTTCTTAATTTTCAGTTATTAAAAATATTGCTTGTTTTCTCAAGAGTCATTGATATTGTTAAAGCATAATCAAATATCTATTGTAAGTTCCTCCTTTTTCAGTTATTAAATTATTTTCCTGCTCTTTTTACATTTAACTGCATTTGAAAAAGTTCATATGTTTGAAAGGAGAAAAAGAAAATATAATTTCTTGTTAAATATAGTCTTTCTAGGTGACGACCTATGTTTTTTGTAGCCTGGTGCCTTACCACGCCAGTCGAAGTGGCCGAGCGGTTCTAGGCGCTACAGTCTGGAACCGCGCGACCGCTACGGTCGCAGGTTCGAATCCTGCCTCGGGCGTGGGTGTGTGTAATGTCCTTAGGTTAGTTAGGTTTAAGTAGTTCTAAGTTATAGGGGACTGATGACCTCAGATGTTAAGTCCCATAGTGCTCAGAGCCATTTGAACCATTTTTTTTTTTCGCCTTACCACTCACTGCTCCTCGCTTGATACAGTACTTCAGATTCATATGTGGCGTAATAACAATATCTTTAATTTATGTTTTCAGTCAATATGATAGCGAATATATGCAAGTCAAGCAGAAAAGTAATTACAAGTATAGGGTAATTTGCCGCAAAGAATATTTTTGTGAGACAGAAACATACACCAACTTGTATTCAATTAACTACTCGTTAAATCGTTAAAAATATAGCTGAGTACCAAACAAGCAAAACGCTACGAGACATGTACGTGTTTAGGCCCGCTTTTCTATTTGGAGCAGCAGGCTATAGGACGCCGTGGAAAAGAGAGGGGCGTCACAGAAATACATCACGCGCACAGTGACAGGCGGTAGCAGACTATGGAAAAATTCCCCTCCTCGTAATGAAAGTGCTCCGAGAAAGAGGCCGACAGCCAAAAGTTTTGCATCTTTGCTAAACGAAGTGGAAAAGCATGTCAGCGTCCGCAGGGATGAAAAAATTCCCCGCTGCTTGCGGCAAATACAATCAGCAGACTTCCTAATAATTTTTTAAAAGTAATGACAGTCAGTGTAGTAAACAATAAATTAGACAGTTGCAATATTCTCACACGTTGGGTGTGTATCAATAAGTTACACAAAAGTAATATTTAATTGTGAAAAAGGTAAATGATTTACAAAAATATTTGATGCAGCACTGAATACTGTATATTTTCAAGTTTTATTTACAAATGTTCAATGTGGCTACCTTTTGTTACACGACAAATGTTCCTTCTGTAATCAGTTTCCTGCCAAATTCTTTCTTGATGTATGGTGGCAACTACTTGTGTTAAACGCTGTCGCAGCTCCTTGACGTTTTGCGGAAGCGGAGGAATAAAGACTGTCTTTACTGTAGCCCTGTACGCATAAGTCCATTGGGGTTAAATCAGGTGATCGTGGAGGCCACGATATTGTTCCACCACGCCCAATCCAAGTTGACACATTCCTACGGAGATACGCAATAGCTTCACAACGATAAAGTGGTCGTGCGACATTGTGCTGGAAAATAAATTCCCTGCCCCTATCCACGTGTAACCAGGCTTAGAGAATTATCAAGCACGTCCAAGTATGATACGCTAGTTGCTGATGACTCGGAAAAAAAGAAAGGACCGTAAATCTTGTTACAGCTAACAGCGCAAAAAATTTACCTCAGGCGAATCCCATCTGTGTTCAGTTCCGTGACGTGGTTTGTGCTCACCCCATACTCGAACATTATGCCGATCCACTTTACCACAGGTGTGGAAGGTGGCTTCTTCACTAGAAGACAATTTTATTGAAGAAAGTAGCCTTCAGTTTGCATTTTCTTAAACATTTCTACGCAGAATTAAGCTCCTGTTTCCTTGAACCTTTCTCGTAAAGCTTGCGACAGTTCCCGTTTGTACGATTTCAGTCATACACGTTTCCGTAATGCCTTTCACACTGGTAACACTAGGCATATTCAATTATGAGCTGTCACGTCTCATTGATTTACACCGACTAAGAATGTAAGACTGCTGAACTTGTTCCATTGCTGCATCAGAGACTGCTGGGCGATCCTATCCTGGCGCCTTACGTGATGCACAACCAGTCTCGGCGAATGATTTCACCAGTTAATAACAATAACGATTTTTGAGGTGGCGGCTTGCGATATTTAGTTCTGAAATGTCTCTGAGCTGTAGCAGCCGATTTGGATTCATGACACCTAAACAACACTGCGCACGCTCTGCACTGTGATGACGACTGTTGGAATAACTCAACACGCATGCCACTTAGCGTGAAAGTCGGGAACTAACAGTGTTAGGCGGGAATAAAACTTGAAGATATACTGCATTCAATTGTCAGCGTACTTACCTCAGTGGTAACACTGGTTCCCGTCAGAGCACCGAAGTTAAGTGCTGTCGGGCTTGGCTAGCACTTGGATGGGTGACCATTTGGGTCTGCCGAACGCTGTTGGAAAGCGGGAGGCGCCTTGTGATTGCAAGTGAGGAACTACTCGAGGTAGAAGTAGCGTCTCCGATCGCGAAAACTGACAACGGCCGGGAAAGCTGTGTGCTGACCATACATCCCCACATCTGCATCAAGGGACGCCTATATGCCGAGGATGACACGGCGGTCGGTTGGTACCGTTAGATTTCCGGGGCCTGTTTTGAACGGAGTTCAAATGGTTCAAATGGCTCTGAGCACTATGGGACTTAACATCTAAGGTCATCAGTCCCCTAGAACGAGAACTACTTAAACCTAACTAACCTAAGGACACCACACACATCCATGTCCGAGGCAGGATTCGAACCTGCGACCGTAGCGGTCGCGCGGTTCTGGACTGAAGCGCCTAGAACCGCTCGGCCACACTGGCCGGCTTTGACGGAGTTTTAGTTTCTATAATTAATATATAAACACAAAGTATTTCAATCTTTCATTGCCTAATGCAATGTACGGGGTTGGAACAAAAATGCGCAAACACAACACAACACAACACAGCACATTACTGTGCCTAATACGGTGTAGGAAAGCTTTCAAAACATCTTCCAGTCACCTCGAAATGTGTAAAGACAGTTCCTATATTGTTTTCAAATGAATCTTTAACCAATCTTTGTACAAAATACTGGCAACTGTAGGTAAAGATATTCATGAGCGTATGAAATTGGTGGCCAGGAGACCCCTCGCGGGGCGGTACGGCCACCGCTCTTCAAGTTCTTTAACGCCACTACGGCCACTTGCGAGTGAATGATGATGAGAGATACACAACACCCAGTCATCTAGAGGCAGAGAAAATCCCCGACACTGCCGGGAATGGAACCCGGGACGCGTGCTTGGGAAGCGAGAACGCTACCTAAAGACCACGAGCCGCGGACTAGGTAAAGATGATGTAGGTTGATAGCGATCACGCACGTCTATCTCCACAGTAGACCACAACGGCTGAACAATATTACGAACTTGTAACTCTGATGGCTACAGGAGTTCTACCTCTACATCTACATGGATACTCTGCAAATCACATTTAAGTGCCTGGCGGAGGGTTCATCAAACCACCTTCCAATGTCACATAGCGTGCGGAAAAAACGAACCGCTATATCATTCCGTGCGAGCTCTGATTTCCGCTATTTTATTATGGTGATCGTTTCTCCCTATGTAGGTCGGCTTCAACAAAATATTTTTGCATATGGAGGAGAAAGTTGGTGACTGAAATTTCGTGGGAAGATTCCGCCGCAACGTAAAACGCCTTTGTTTTAGTGACGTTAGCCCCAAATCCTATATCATTTCAGTGACACTCTCCCCTATTCGCGATAATACAAAACGTCCCGCCCTTCTTTAAACTTTTTTGATGTATTCCGTCAGTCCTATCTGGTAGAGATCCCGCACTGCGCAGCAGTATTCTAAAACAGGTCGGGCCGGAATAGTGTTGTTAGTCTCTTTAGTAGATCTGTTACATTTTCTAAGTGTCCAACCAATAAAACGCAGTCTTTGGTTAGCCCTCCCTATAAAGTTTTCTGTGTGTTCCTTCTATTTTAAGTTGTTCGTACTTATAATTCCTAGGTACTTATTTGAATTTACGTCTTTAGATTTGACTGATTTATCGTGTAACGGAAGTTTAACGGATTCCTTTTAGCACTCATGTGGATGTCCTCACACGTTTCGTTATTTAGGGTCAATTTCCAAGTTTCACATCACACAGATATCTTTTATAAATTGTTTCGCAATTTGTTTTGACCTACTGATAACTCAACTAGACGATAAACGACAGCATCATCAGCAAAAAACCTAAGACGGCTGCTCAGATTGTCTCCCACGTCTTAACTACTCAGCACACACACTTATGCTTGACAGACTAGCACGGCAAAAGATTGCTGTCGCATTCAAATAGAATCAACGTTTCTTTCATGTTAGTTAAATATTTATGCATTTTGTACCATTAAGCCACTTTTAATTGGTGAAAATTTCATGTAACTCTCTCCGATGCAGAAAATAAGCCTGTTAATATCATGATTCTAGTTCGGTGGCACCTTTCAATTACTTTCTGGAATTTCTCAAAATGCTGATATCAGCGATATAGTTGATTGAATAAAGGTACAAAGAACACTGAAAATCTAAGACCGCTGTTATTTTCTATGTACATAAATGATATGGCGGACAGAGTAAACAGCAGTTTGGGGATGTATGCTGACGATGCTATGGGTATGGGAAGGTATCGTCGTGGTTGAATGTGGGAGGATTCAGGATTACTTGGACAAAGTTTTTAAGTTGATGTAATGAATGACACTTAGCTCTAAATGTGGAAAAATGTAAGTTAAGGTAGACGAGTACGAGAAACAAACCCATAATGTTTGCCGCTTGACACACTCAGGTCGACTAAATATCTTAGGCGTAATGCAAGGCAATATGACATGTAAGGATTGTAGTGGGGAAGGCGAATGGTCGACATCGGTTTATTGGGAGACCGCGTAAAGTGAGACCAATTGGTGAGAGGCGGCCGCTGTGGCCGAGCGGTTCCAGGCGCTTCAGTCCGGAACCGCGCTGCTGATGCTGCGGTCGCAGGCTCGAATCTTACCTATGGCATGGATGTGTGTAGTGTCCTTAGGTTAGTTAGGTTTAAGTAGTTTTAAGCCTAGGGGAGTGATGATCTCAGATGTTACGTCCAGTAGTGCTTAGAGCCATTTGATTTGAATTGGTAAGAACTGTTTGAGTGTTTTGAATCCGCGCCAAGTCAGATTAAAGGAAGAGATCGAAGGATTTCAGAGACGGGCTCCTAGATTTGTTGTCGGTGGGTTCGAAAAACGCAAGTATTACCGAGATGCTTCAGGAACTCCATTGGTGACGTTCTTTTCGAGCAACACTATGGAGAAAATTTAGAGAATCGGAATTTGAGGTTGACTGCAGAATAATTCTACTGCCGCCAACGTGCATTTCGCGTAAAGACCGAGATGATAAGATTTCAGAGGTTGACGCTCGTACAGAGGCACACAGTCCTTTTACCCTCTCTCTCTTTGTGAGTGGAACAGAAAAGAAAATAACCAGTAGTAGTACATGGTACCCTCCGCTATGCACCATACGTTGACTTGTGAAGTTTGTATGTAAATGAAGAAAATCTCTAATACTAGAAAAAAATGTGATTAAAGGAATTTGTTACGGAAGGTGATAAACGACTCTGACGCATTTATAAAAGTATACATCAGAATAATCAGCATCAGCATCTGGTTCTTCTTCTTTACCAAGAACCTTGCTTCTTCTTGCTGGCTTGGCATTCTTGGTATTAAAGTCAGCCTTGCACTTCGTATAATGATTGAAAAACCAGTAACAATGCCAAGCCTTTCCAGGACCTTAGCGCAGATGACCATCAATAAATAACGGCATCACTGATCCCTCATTCCAAAGTTCTTATCCCGACAAATACATATCTATACACACGAGTCCATATAGAGTTGTTGCACAATTCGGTTTCTTTTCTCTCTATTTTCACTACGGCTGACAAGAAAGATGAAGACGATTTCCGTCAGTGGGAGATCGGTGAAAATATGTTGTCAATACAACTTGTCTCGCCGGCCAGAGTGACCGTGCGGTTCTAGGCGCTACAGTCTGGAACCGAGCGACCGCTACGGTCGCAGGTTCGAATCCTGCCTCGGGCATGGATGTCTGTGATGTCCTTAGGTTAGTTAGGTTTAATTAGTTCTAAGTTCTAGGCGACTGATGACCTCAGAAGTTAAGTCGCATAGCGCTCAGAGCCATTTGAACCAACCAACTTGTCTCACTTCCAGGAAATCATTTACATTATATCTTACAGCCATGCCGCAGTATTGCTGAAGTTCAGTTATAATTGTATGAGGTAATCGACCTCTATCATATTTTACTGGCAAGACTCAAAACAGTAAGTAACATACCGAAAACTGAATTGTAAACACAGCTGGTTGGTACGATAATGGTACCGACCGAAAGATCAAAGTATCTACCACAAGTGAGTGAAACACACAACCTTCTACACTGAGGCCCATATAATTACAACAAACATAATGATTCCGACAATTGAAAGTGTTGGTCCAATGCTTGATACTACATTTCATGACGTATATGCATCTGGGGTCATGGGATGCGGCCAGCCGCTATGACCGAATGGTTCTAGGGGCTTCATTCCGGAACGGCGCTGCCTCGCGCATGGATGTGTGTGATGTCCTTAGGTAAGTTAGGTTTAAGTAGTTCTAAGTCTAGGGGATGTTAAGTCCCATAGTGCTTAGAGCCATTTGAACCATCATGGGATACCCCACATTATTGTGTCGGACCTCCGTTTGCCCGACGTAGTTTGGCAACTAGACGTGGCATGTACTCACCAAATCAATCGTTGAATGTCCCCTGCAGAAATATTGTGCCATGCTGCCTCTACAGCCGTCCATAATTGCGAAAGTGTTGCTAGTGCAGGATTTAGTGCCCGAACTGTCCTCTCGATAATGGCCCATAAATCTTCGATGGAATTCATGTCAAGCGGTAGGAGTGGCCAAATGATTCGCTATAACTGTCCAGAATGTTCTTCAAACCAATGGCAAACAACTGTGGCCCAATGACATGGCTCAATGTAGATCTCCGTTTTCGGAAATGCGAAGATTTGAATATGAGCACATCAAAAGTCCGGTAACTAGCCTGAGTGCAAACGGAAAAAATATTTCTAAGTAGAATTTATTAATTAATTTTTGCTCCATTTAAAGCAGAAAATACCAAATTATGCTGCGGGTATAAAAACTGAAAATGCGAGTCGTTACCGTTTTAGATTAGGCGTTCCGATTCGCCTTGAGAAACTAGACTCCAAGTCGGCAAAACTCCGGTTAAAATTACCGTCCTACCTAATCCGCTCGAGAAAAATGCTGGGACGCTTCTTTTGAATCAAGAGAGAAGAAGCTAAATTTCGTTTCTCTCTCTGAGTGTATCCTTCGTTCCTAATGGCCTTGGCGTCGACTGGCCATTAAATCCTTCTGATCCTTTCGTCTTTAATTTTATACCTGTGCGCTTATACTCCGTGATTCTGAAAAAAGCAAGTTTGGGACTTGGCATACACTGAGTTAAGAGCAATTACACGCCTCGCTGTTAGAGACCCTCAGATTTAACTGCAGTGAAATTCCTCTGTATTCTACAACAGGTTCCAGCAGTGCTAGGGTCGTGTTGCAAGATAGAGAGACCTTGGTGGGACCTTTCAAGTGGCTCCCTCTTCACACCTCGGTGCGAAGCGCTAACAAACGAGCGTGCGAAGCTCCGCTACTGTAGACGCCGAGAAGCTCTGAGAATGTTCACACACCACCGGGGGTCCTCTCATGTTCTGTCTGTCTTTTGTTGCTGTTCTTCTTCACCACGTGTAAACACTGGCGGGGCAGGGAAAGTGAACTAACAGAGGCACAGGGATAGATTCGCACTTTCTCCTCCGCTACTATTACTGCTACTACTACTACTTTCCTATCTCGAAAAGAAACCGGTAAAACAGACTGGCGCAGTTCAAAGCTCTTTTGGTTTACGAGAGCTCTCAGTATACCTGATTTTCGTTGTGATGTGACTCAATACTCTTTCACTAACTGAAATCAGCAGTTTCTCTATGCGGAGAAGGAGTTAACTTCGGTAAAAACAACGCAGAGATTGTCACTTGTAATCCCATACTTGTCTTGGAAGGCATTTTTGATCATAAAAAGTACTATGGTACTATGCTAGTGGTAAAGTAAACAACTCGTTCGGTTTTCATGATTTCTTCTCAGTGAATATCATCTCTTAGTGATGTTCAGGTTGTAGCGGGTTTACATAAAAAGGTAGTTATTTTTCGACATAGACTCGATTTAGAAGCACTTTGCTCAACTTTTTATCAACGAGTGGAATCCATCCTCGAAATGATATCCTATTAGATCTGTAACAAATCCATGATAACGCGAACCGGTCTGTACTACGCTTTCGAAATGATATCCTATTAGATCTGTAACAAATCCATGATAACGCGAACCGGTCTGTACTACGCTTACGTTTCCCGTTGTGTAGAATGCATTCTACATATGCTGTTATATGACATCGTCTTGTTGGTAAGTCTCTGTGATTCATTTTCCGTAGAGTGAAAATAAACAGGAAAGGAATACTATATTTATCTATGGTTGCCACGCCCTTACAATTAAAGTCAAAACGTTTCTTGTAACAGATTTCTTTCGATTGTAGGATACTTGACGAAATATGATAGGTTTTCATTTGATGTCCCAGGTACTAGCGGATCTTTTTATTACTTTTGTCCAAAATTCGCTGGTTGTTGTTTTAATCTCTTGCGGTAATTATAAGAGATGCCTAGATCACAAAAACTACAACTATTGACGGCACACATAATTAGTATAACGAATGGCTACGTTCGTAAGGTCAGCGATCGAATCGTTTTGAGTTTACAGTATAACTTATATCTTTGGAAATTAACTCTTCTCTGTTTAATTTTCGTTTAACATATTTTTTGTAAAAGCCAACGTAATAGATAAGTTTTCTTCTTGCCACTCTTTGTCTCAAGGTCGTCGCTCTGAAAGGTGCTGTTAGAGATGTCATTTGTGATTTGGTCTTAATAATAAGCATAATGAACTCAACCATGTTTTCATTTATGGAAAAAATAGCCAGTTCGTTTTGCTAATAGTATTTGAAAATTGTATCTGAATGTTTCATGTAGTTAAACCGTTGGAAGTGGATGGTTTGGCGAGATTACAATCGCGCACCATCATCGCTCTGTCGGGTTACACTTTCGTCTTCCGCAAATCGAACCTGCAGTCTATCGAAGTACGATTATTATTGATTTTGGCATGAAAATTATTTATTACGTTGCAGTTAATATAATTACGGTCCTACGCCACCAAGCTGATCCGCTCTCTAACGACGATTTCTGCACTTGACTTTCACCAGAATAGGAGAAGTCAGGTAATCATTTGTACTCGACGCGGCAGGGAGTTTATTTTAATTATTAACCTAAAAAGTTGCGGATCTGTATTGAATTTTTTTATAATTTTTAATATTTTTATGCAGCGACAGCAACTGATATTGTTTATATAAGAATATACAGCCTACAGTTGCAGGTTAACTTTATCATTTACCTAGGTTTTAACGTTAGTAATAACGTCTTCTTCAGAACCTGCAAAATGTTAGTATTATAATGTGCTAGTAAATTATATTAGATATGGTCATCCTACAGGATGCAACGTGTAGTACATACATAAAATATTATTTAAATGTTTGCCTAAAACAGGCCATGTCCTAAGTCAACTTTATAAAACTTGATGCATAACATTAAGGTTTTGTCACTTCTATTAAACAAGCTGTAGCAAATTCACTTTAAGTCCGTTGTATGGGCCTCGTCGTGTGACTACAGATTGCGGACCGCGAGGTCTTCGCGGTCTGCCTCACATAGGGCGGCGCGCATGCGTGAGACGTATGGAATCAAACTCTTATTACGAACGCGTCAGATAACATTTTTGCTATGAATTAATTTTATACTTTACTGTTGTAAGTTAATTACAGTATCCAGCATGACTACGTTTTAAATTCTACTACAGAGCCTTATAAACTGACCAACAAATCTCGTATGAACATCTCCAGGTTCTGAAGAAGACGTTATTACTAACGTTGAAACATAGGTAAACGACAATGTTAACTTGCAACTGTAGGCTGTATATTCTTATATATTAAAATTTTTTCTTTATAATTTTATTTATTTTGTGACACACATTACACTACTAGCCTTCAAATGACACATTGAACGTTGAAATAAATTTGAGTCTGGTGTTCCCTATAGTCTAAATGCGTTACTTGTAGCAGATAGATAAATTTGCAGTCACAACCATACAGACTACGAAACGAATGTACGCGCGCGCGCGCGCGCACGCGTGTGTGTGTGTGTGTGTGTTCCACATCTTCCACATCTCCTCTTACATCACTAGACGAATTGCAACCAAACTTGGTACACATGTGCTGTGGGGGTAAGAACCACCTGCCTATCACAGCTTAGGAGATATGACGTCATAAGAAATGAGATGCGTTAAAAACTGCGACATCATGCAACATGTTTGAATTTATTACTTCTGTGCTTCTAAGTCCATTCGCAACAATTTCGTAGACAGTACCCGTATATGACGCTAAATGCACCTACAAAATTATGTCGCGGCACCACATTTAGTTCAGGAGATATGACGTCACAAACACTGGGATGTGTGAAGAACTGCTTGTGCATGACGATTGGATGTATTATTGTCTGCTACTAACCCTGTTCAGAACACATTATTACAGACAGTATTCACATATACCCCTGAGTGAAGCTACTCAAATATATCATTGCACAACTCATAATTTGGGAGATATGATGTCGTAAACATTTGAGATGCGTGAAAAACTGCTGCATCGTGCATGAAGTCTCAATACATTTATTCTTTTTTTACGAAGACACTCCTACAGTACAATCAACATAAAGACATTCCTAAAACCTATCTGTGCTTTTGATGGCTTTCAAATGCGAAGCTGCAACGGCTGTATGCGAAAACAAGAGCGGTCTAGATCTGTGAAGGGGCTTTACCATAGAGGCGTTCTAAAAATAGCGTGGTAGTAGAAACGCAAAGCAGCTGCGCGCGGGCTGCAGAAATACTATGTTTCTTAATTTCGATACAGAACTTACACATTTGTACATTACGCATATATTTTTGTTACGGCTTGTTTCATGATTTCAAAGGTGTTTTCACGAATACATGGAAATGCATTTTTTTCGATATTATACTACAAGCACAGTTCCTTTGTTGTTCTAGTTTCTAATCGAAAACAGGCAAAATGAATATCCTGGGAATTCCGGGTTATTAAGCTAGGTGTCTACAAGACACAATATTACCGCTGACCTTATTTAGGTTCTGTCTCTTTTTCAGAGTAATCAATATAAATAATCGATTTTCCTCCACGCTTTTGATTATGGTTTCATTTATGACGTGAAGTGGTGAGCTTACACAAATTCGGTTTCAGAGGTTGAAATTTTCAGACGAATTCGTTTCTGCATCTGCTTACAGTCGCCGGCCGGGGTGGCCGAGCGGTTCTAGGCGCTACAGTCTGGAACCGTGCGCCCGCTATGGTCGCAGGTTCGAATCGTGCCTCGGGTATGGATGTGTTTGATGTCCTTAGTTAGGTTTAAGTAGTTCTAAGTTCTAGGGGACTGATGACCTCAGAAGTTAAGTCCCATAGTGCTCAGAGCCATTTGAACCATTTGCTTTCAGTCAGTTTTCAAAAAATGCTGCTCCCATCTTGTACAAGGCGTTCGCTTAAAAACATAAGCGATGCATTACTTATATAACAGTTACTTATGCTTGTGACGTCAGCTACCTTTTCCTACACCTCTTGTTTCCGATCCTCCAATGCCGTAGTTTGCACTTTTAGGCATTTCAGTCTATGTTTGCGTTATACATTTTCGGTACATTTGCAATAACTAGGGCAATGAAGCCAGTAATCCTGCAAATAGGACCGTTTGTGGACCGATGTCTACGGTAAAGGTTTTGTTTCTATTGTTATATACTTTCAGTCAAGTCAGCTTACGTTATAACATATACAAAATTTATATCTTGACTTCGAAAACAGCTCCTCACAATATTCTTTCCTGTGCAAGCCTCTTCATCTCTTGCATAAATACGGCACCCTACACCCGTTGCAACCTACTTACATTATTCAGGAATAGGTTGTAACGACAACTGTATCTATAATAATTTTTTCCTCTATGAATTTAGATAAGTTAATGTTGGCAGGGTTTTGAACTTCTTTTTCGGCTCGTATAGTGATGTTAAAGAAACTGCGAGTAACTTTTGTAATGAATATTATTATTTATGTTAGATTTCAGAGAATGTGATAATCAAAAGAAAGTGTACTTAATGTTAAAAATATTGTAAAATGTGGAAATTGTAATTTAAACACTTGGTCCATACGTAGGTAATGCATTAGAATATGTGTAATAGAAAACCTGTGGTGAATACCCTACCTGTAGGGGAGCGGGAAAAGGTGGAGGCAGGCGAGCGCGGGAAAACGCACACTGGGCGCGGTTTGGCGCAACGGGCACAACAGTCAGTCGGAGGCGAGAGTCAGTAAGAGTCGGAGTGGTAAATTGATCCGAGGAACAAGTACTGTACCGAGGAGGCTACCTAGGAAAAGTGGATTACATTGAGCCTCGGGTACACCGATTCCGACGACTACCTGGCATGGCTATATTCTGAGGCACAATATTGGAAAGATTACGACGCTAAGAAGATGGAAAGTGCCTATGTAGCGTGAGCCTTAGCCGCGCTTGTATGTGTGCCGTGCTGCCCGTAACCTCGCTGCCCGCCAACCGCCGCACCGACTTGCACAGGTCAAACCTTTATTTCATCTTTAGAAGTGTAAATGTGTGGACCAGTGTCGAAGCTGTTTCTAATTGTGTAATAATAACGTGAGTTTTACCAGCATTGCTTTAGCCATGACTTATCCTGATCACTGACCTAGACAGGATCCTCACCTCGTATTGTGCAACCCGAGTATCCTGAACTGAAAGTTTATAATTAGTGCAAATGAGAATTATCAGCAATCAAACTTTTGCTTTAAAGAAATGCAATAGTTCTGTGAACTATTGCAAATGTTGGTAGAAGTATAAATAAACTGAAGGATAGTCTTTTGAATTGAGTTATCGATGCTATTTAATTAACTTGAGACAGAACTAATGACAGTTAAATTATTCAGAAGTAAAACAAAAGATTAGTTATCCATTGATTGAGAAATTTGAGTGTTAATTTGACTTTTAGTAATTAACAGTTTCAGTATAACGACCATAACAGTTTCAGGGCCCCCCCCCCCCTTTTCTTGTTCATTCTTTCAAACTTTGAAATGTGCTGATCAGATTTGACCAGTAAAGTCAAGTTCTATATTAATCCTAAGTGTATTAGTGTTGTTTTCCAATTTTAATAGTGACATTGTATGTGTGCTTTCAAAACTGATTATCCTAGGGCAATCTATGCCCGATTTCAGTCTGATCAATATACTAAATGCAGTTCGTAGTAATCATTGCAGTGTGGTGTTGTGTGAATTTAGCTCGTCCAAATTAGTACAAAAAGAGAAAGCTTTAGTTCAGTGGATTTTTCTGGTTCCAAACTTTGCCATATAACGCATCATTACTACAGGTTACTATGCTTGTACTTGCACCCAATTGTACAAGGAAAAACTCACTCATTGCCTAAGTAGGCTGGCGACCGAATTATTAATTAACGGTAGCATCTACTGTGTGTACTTCTTGTCCATGCGAACGCGCAATTATACTTTACATTTGCTTGATGCATCACTGTAGTTATTAACTGAGAACAAGTCCGATCTTGCTTCTATTAGGTACACGCGGTCAATTTATGTACTAAAATCCTTGTTTATAAGGTGAAGCCCGTGAACTTATTACAGTACAGGCTTTATACAGCTAACGCACGTCCGTTAAAGGGCGGTAGTGTTACACGTGGCTTCCCGGTGACAGGACATCCAGTTGTTGTCGATTACAAATTAATGTAAAGATCGAACAGTGGATGTTCAGTGGCACGAATAGCAATAAAAATCAGTAAAATAAACTGCAGTGGGAATCAAGTATAATAGTGTGGTGTAGTTGGTATCTAGTATGGATAGAAACGTAGGCAGGGTAGATGCGCCAAGCGAAATGGAGAATGCGACTGGCAGTAGCAGGAGTTTACGCGGCCAGATAACAGATGGCGTTAGCGGAAGACAATTAGCATACATACAGTACCATGAACACGTCAACGAGCAGATTGAAATGTCGAGATCGTATCGAACACAGCAAGGGACAAAACAGGAAGTAGAGGGTGACTTTGTAGATGATAGTGGGTACGTCAACGAATCCACTGACATGTTTGATTCACCACAGATAAAGAAAGAACCGAAAGAAACTTCTGAAGTAGAACCGGAACACACGGATTCCGTAGAACAAAACAGTATAAAAATTTTAAGTATGAACGACTTATTTGAACAATTAACCAAACAAATCGCAGGACAGAGTGAGCAGCTCAAAATACAGAACGAGCAGCTTAAAACACACGTTGACGAGCAAATCAAAACACAGAATGAACAGGTTAAAACACACGTTGACGAACAACTCAAATCACACGTGGATCGAATTGAAGCACAGGTTGAAGGACAGGGAATTAAAATTAGTAAACAAATAGAACAGGTAGAACAAAAAGTGGGTAATTTAAATTCTGTGGTAAATACTCTGAAACTTGAAGTTGATGCCATTAACAAGAATATGGATACTATGCAGGGGGAAATTGTTAACATTAACAGTAGGTTCGATGTTGAAATTCTCAACATCCAAGAGAAAGTAGAACCTCTGGTTGAAACTAAGGTAGACGAAAAAGTTTTCGGTCTTAAAACTGAGATCGTAAACGAATGTCAGCACGGAATATCACGGTTGGAAAAGGTAGTTTTAGAAACTGAAAGGGGTTTAGATAAAAAAGTAACCGGATGAGTTCAAAATTGTGAACAAAATACTACGAAAATTCAAGGCAGAATTTTCGATCTGGAGAGCAAAATTAAAGACAGGCCTGGTGTTGTCTGTAATGGCACACCGATTACGAAACTGTTAGAAGGCGAGGAACGCTTTGATCCCGCCAAGAAACACAACGGATGGCATCCGTTAGATTTTATCAAAAATTGCGAGAGAATATTTCCTGAGCAACTGTCTGATCAGGAAAAGATAAACGTTGTAATTAGCGCCTTAGCCGGTGATGCTAAGCGCTGGGGAATAAATTTAAATACCGAACGAATGACGTTCGAAGAATTCAGGCAGAAATTTACGGAAGAATATTGGTCCGAACAAAAGCAGGACCACTTATGGCGGGAGTTCATCATGGCCAAACAGCATGATAACAGGGGCAGAAATTCTTTGAAAGATTTCTGCGAGCATTGGTACCGAAAATTGACACATTTAAGAGGCCGAAGGTCAGATTCAGAAATTATCTGGGAGTTATATAAAAAGCTTCCAGAAGATTCAAAGAGGTATGTAGGAAGCAATCATCGTAGCTTCCAAGCATTTCTAGAAAGAGTCGAAGACGAAGATCATTGGCGCGCAAGTCGTGCCAATTATCAAAACTTTGGTAACCATAATAACCGACACAATGACGAACGAAACGACGGCGAAGGATTTCGCGTCAATATGATACAAAGAGGTAGAGGCAGAGGTAGAGGAAGAGGAAATTATTCAGGTCGCGGTAGAGGGTATACCGCGCAAAGTAACAACGACGCGGGAAACTAATTTCCGCGAACGTTGCGGGCCAAACGGAAGCGGACAATACATACCGGCCCCGATTTGAAAAAAGATACCGGACCGACCGTAATGTGATGAGACAGGCTAGGGACAGGCACGGAACGCCGCGACGTGTTGTGGCGAAACAAGCGTCAGCTGCGAGCCAGAATGAGTCATTTCTGCCGCACAGAACGCTACATGTTAACAGGCGAGTGGAGTATCAGAGGGCAACGGCCCAGCCTAGCAGAACATCTGTTAGGAAAGAAGCCGCTGGAAATACGGCAGCAGTAGATACGAACATAGCCCTCAGGACTAATGAAAACTTTACGAGTGATAATTCCGTGGCAAAGGAAACGATAAAGGAAACGATGAATACACAGAGAGGTGCGGTTAGCAGTGTTTGCAATGAAAGAAAAGGCGAGGATGAATTAGCAGAAGTAACTGATTGGCAGGTGCAGATCGACGATCTGTACAAGGGCCTAAAGCAATGTGAGTGGGAGGATTTTAAGAAGGAGTATGAGGCGAAGAAGGTAGTTAATAGGAAAGGAAATGATAGGGACGTCGATAAGGTGACGTGGCCCGAATTGGAAGAGGAGAGAATAAATAGCGCCGCGCAAAGTACGCGTGCCGCCGATAGGACGCAGATTAAGGGTAGGAAGAATTTGGAGGATGAAATCCTCAGCATTGACGAAGAAATAACTTCTGCTAACAGTCCGCAAATAGTACAAGCTGCAACCGAGAGGCACCGTGGAGAAGGGGCAGATGATTACCTGAAAGTAATCAAAGTCCACGAGGATTACACCGAATATGAAGTCACAGTGGATGTGAATAAAGCTGAGGATGAAGCCGTATTGCCAAAAGAGGAGATTGAGTTAAAATCCAAGCCTGACGACAATACAGAGGAGGAACTTAGTGCCTGTCTCAGAAAAGCTTTTATGTTAGAACTTGAAAGCGATCCGGAATGGTCGGATTCCGACGATAGTTCGGATGATGAAAGGTACGCAAATACGGACGAAAATGAATGTACTAACTCTCACTATTGTGCAAAAGTAGCGTACTTAAGTGAATCTGGTGCTGAGGAAGATAGTAGTGATGACTCTAGTGAAGATGAATTTGCAGGTGTAAACGAAAGTGAATATACTTTTACTGAAAGAGGGTATGAGAAAATTAGTGATATTTTTCCAAAGAAAGATACAGAAAGTAGAACTGGGCCAAAACCGAATGAATTATTTAGTAATGTAAAACAGGGGCATAATTTGCAGGAACCTCCAGATGATTCTATACTGGGGCACGCCTTAATAAATGTTTTGAAGGAGTGTGAATTACAGGAACAAAAAGAACCACCTGATAAAATGATGGCAGAACAGGGAATGTTGTACCTTGCTAAAGACTTCGAAATTTCAAAACCAAAAAAGCCACCTGATGAAACGAAACGTTGGCAAGATCTGAATGTCTTAGTGAAAGATGTAGAAAATAAGAGGCCTAAAAAGCCACCAGACTTAAGTGACTGTTTTATGAACCCTAAAAGACTGCCTTGTTAATAAAGAGACTGGGGGCAGGATACTGTATTTGTATATATTATTAGTATTATGCATGACTTTATTATTACTATATCTCAGTGTTACCTGAAAGTGAATTATTGTTTTGTTGATTTAGAGTCTGGGGCAGATTTATATCGGATTTTGAGAATGTCATGAACACATTACATCATGAAACTACAGGATTTCCACCGGAAGAAATTTTGTTAGATAGAAGTAGTAAAAGTTTAATTGAAGAAAAACTAGAGTTTCCACCTTGTACAAGTTTGGGGTTGGATCAAAAGAAAGAATTGGTGATAAAAAGGGCAAAGCAAAAAGCTGAAGCTAGATCTAAAAGACACAATAAAAATTTAAAAGTTTCAAAATTTAAAATTGGAGATTATGTTCTTTTAAAAACCCACGAAAAGTCTAGTGAACTAAACCACGAAATTTCAAAATTTAAATATATTTATAATGGACCATATATAATACAGAATGTTCCACACGACAATGCTTACTACCTGATCTACCCAAAATCCAAAAGGCCTTTAGGTGTGAGAAATATTGTGGACCTGAAACTGTATGTTCCTAGAAATGAGTGATATAAGGATAATCAGAAAACGACTTGCAGTAAATGTGCTGTATCTTATGCTGAACCCAAGTTATTCTAAAAGTAACTAATCTTTGTAAATGTCTGTATACCCTTGAAAGTGTGCTAATGTAGTTATGTAAGTTTCAGATTACCACTTGTACCGTAACTGTAAAAATGTATGGAGAAAGGATAAAGGCTATAAGCCAGATAAAAGATGGGCCTGTCAAAAAGGAAAATGGGCAGTGTATGAACCATGATATGAAGGACTGCCAAATACTAATGAGGGCAGATAAATAGTCGATGGAAAATTGTAAATATGATCCAGAAGAAGTGACAATATGAAGTGAAAAGGACTGCCCAAATCCGCATAATAGGCAGCAAATAGGTGTATTTAAATTTTTTCAATATGTGTGTGTGTACTTTGTTTAGCAAGTAAGGAAATGGACTGCTATTCAAAACAAGCAGCGACAAATTATTTTATAGTGTGTACAAAATATGCAATTGTTTTGTAATTAAATGTTTGTATTCCATAGTTTTAAATTATTTCTTTGATACATTTAGGAAAAATAATTAAATTACTATTTTAGTAATGTTATGATGATAAGTTGGACTGTGCAAAAGGCACTTGAGTAAATGACAAGTAAATGTTTTTGGTATGTTAAAAAAAATATAGACCTATATAATGTGAGTGAAAGGAAGTAGGTGGTATAAAATTTTGGACATTTACGTAAAAGGATTCAGAACAACTGTATAAATGTAATATTTAGTGTTCCCATTAAATTTACACGTTGTGAAAATTACTGGAAACAGGGGCATGTGTAACGACAACTGTATCTATAATAATTTTTTCCTCTACGAATTTAGATAAGTTAATGTTGGCAGGGTTTTGAACTTCTTTTTCGGCTCGTATAGTGATGTTAAAGAAACTGCGAGTAACTTTTGTAATGAATATTATTATTTATGTTAGATTTCAGAGAATGTGATAATCAAAAGAAAGTGTACTTAATGTTAAAAATATTGTAAAATGTGGAAATTGTAATTTAAACACTTGGTCCATACGTAGGTAATGCATTAGAATATGTGTAATAGAAAACCTGTGGTGAATACCCTACCTGTAGGGGAGCGGGAAAAGGTGGAGGCAGGCGAGCGCGGGAAAACGCACACTGGGCGCGGTTTGGCGCAACGGGCACAACAGTCAGTCGGAGGCGAGAGTCAGTAAGAGTCGGAGTGGTAAATTGATCCGAGGAACAAGTACTGTACCGAGGAGGCTACCTAGGAAAAGTGGATTACATTGAGCCTCGGGTACACCGATTCCGACGACTACCTGGCATGGCTATATTCTGAGGCACAATATTGGAAAGATTACGACGCTAAGAAGATGGAAAGTGCCTATGTAGCGTGAGCCTTAGCCGCGCTTGTATGTGTGCCGTGCTGCCCGTAACCTCGCTGCCCGCCAACCGCCGCACCGACTTGCACAGGTCAAACCTTTATTTCATCTTTAGAAGTGTAAATGTGTGGACCAGTGTCGAAGCTGTTTCTAATTGTGTAATAATAACGTGAGTTTTACCAGCATTGCTTTAGCCATGACTTATCCTGATCACTGACCTAGACAGGATCCTCACCTCGTATTGTGCAACCCGAGTATCCTGAACTGAAAGTTTATAATTAGTGCAAATGAGAATTATCAGCAATCAAACTTTTGCTTTAAAGAAATGCAATAGTTCTGTGAACTATTGCAAATGTTGGTAGAAGTATAAATAAACTGAAGGATAGTCTTTTGAATTGAGTTATCGATGCTATTTAATTAACTTGAGACAGAACTAATGACAGTTAAATTATTCAGAAGTAAAACAAAAGATTAGTTATCCATTGATTGAGAAATTTGAGTGTTAATTTGACTTTTAGTAATTAACAGTTTCAGTATAACGACCATAACAGTTTCAGGGCCCCCCCCCCCCTTTTCTTGTTCATTCTTTCAAACTTTGAAATGTGCTGATCAGATTTGACCAGTAAAGTCAAGTTCTATATTAATCCTAAGTGTATTAGTGTTGTTTTCCAATTTTAATAGTGACATTGTATGTGTGCTTTCAAAACTGATTATCCTAGGGCAATCTATGCCCGATTTCAGTCTGATCAATATACTAAATGCAGTTCGTAGTAATCATTGCAGTGTGGTGTTGTGTGAATTTAGCTCGTCCAAATTAGTACAAAAAGAGAAAGCTTTAGTTCAGTGGATTTTTCTGGTTCCAAACTTTGCCATATAACGCATCATTACTACAGGTTACTATGCTTGTACTTGCACCCAATTGTACAAGGAAAAACTCACTCATTGCCTAAGTAGGCTGGCGACCGAATTATTAATTAACGGTAGCATCTACTGTGTGTACTTCTTGTCCATGCGAACGCGCAATTATACTTTACATTTGCTTGATGCATCACTGTAGTTATTAACTGAGAACAAGTCCGATCTTGCTTCTATTAGGTACACGCGGTCAATTTATGTACTAAAATCCTTGTTTATAAGGTGAAGCCCGTGAACTTATTACAGTACAGGCTTTATACAGCTAACGTACGTCCGTATAGGGCGGTAGCGTTACAAGGTGTCTGTGTACCGTTTTTACATCACCCTCCCCAACCGCCAACATATACACTTCGCTCCAATACCAAATTTACGACTCCTTGCTGCCTAACGATATACCGACCTGTTAGTTTAGCCAGTCTGTGTCGTAAATTTGTTTTATCCCAATTGGCTTCAGTAGTTGTTCATTACTTATACGATCTAATCATCAACTCTTCACGAATCTCCCACAGCAACACAAATAAAAAGCTGCTATTCGCTTCTAGACTGGCTGTTTATCGTCTACATTTCACTTCCGTAGAAGGCTACACGCCAGACAGACACAGTAAGAAATTTTTTCTAGATATAAATAAATTACTGTTGCCAGTCTGCACTTAACGTTCTTTTTATTTCAGCCATCGTCAGTTATTTTGCTGTCAAAATTGCAAAACTCATCAACTACTCTAATTCCCGAAGTATCGCCTGATTTAATTCGACTACGTAAGGGGCGATTCAGTTGCTCCTGCTGCTTACAACGTACCGCGCTGATAGAGAAGCCGAGACGAACAATTTAATTCTGAGTGGCTATAAATAAAATGCAGCTGCTGGGCTGTAATTATCATATGGTTAAACTAACGGTTCGGTATATGCTTAGACAGCAAGGAGTCGTAAATCTGGTATCCTATGGCGAAACTTGGTAGATACACTTACGCGCTGACGCGAAACCGATTTACGCTGGAAAAAAGTTAGTTTCAGTTTGGTCTCAGTAAGTGCAAACCTGGTGCAGCACGGCATCTCGTCGCCGTCTCCAGTGCTGATACTGAACAAATTGTGTTCGCAGCGGATAAAATAAAGTCAATATTATGTCTTTCTCACTTGTTTGACCTACTGTGCTCATGCCTGTGCCTGAGTCATTATATATTTTTCTATACGACTTTCTTGCATTTACAGCGACAAATTTTCACCTGGCGGCCACAACTGGAACTAATTTTTTTCCAGTTTAAATCGGTTCTGCATTAACGGATTAGAATATCTACCAACTTTCGCTGTCATACGATAATAATTACAGCCCACAATGAACTTCTATGCACTGAACTTCTATGCATAGTTGGATTTTAATTATAACCACCATGTTTAAGACAATTATGGTGTATCAAGTGATGAAATAACCTTAAATTGGCATACAAAAGCCATCTACATACAGCGAATGCATGCCACGCGAGATTTTGGCTAAAACCATACTATAAAATGTAAAACTGTCGAATGTGTAAGTTTTACCTCCTAGATTGTGAATTTTCACAATTAAATCGTTTTGTTTCTCGGGCCCTCTTGCTAAGAATCATCGTGTCTCTAAGTGTTAAGTTTAGATCGAACTGGAAACGTAATTAGCTTTCACATAACTTCTTCAGAAGTCTTACACTTTCATTACCCTCACAGGAAAGGTTAACTTATTAATGTTACGAAAACCATTGGCAAAAATGATTGAGAGGATATTGAAAATCTCACGAACGCGCGAGGTGGCGCAGTGGGTAGTACACTGGACGCGCTTTCGGGACGACGAGGGTTCAAAGCCGATTCCGGCCATCCTGATTTAGGTTTCCCGTGATTTCCCTTAATCGTTTGCCGGCCGTGGTGGCCGAGCGGTTCTAGGCGCTACAGTCTGGAACCGCGAGACCGCTACGGTAGCAGGTTCGAATCCTGCCTCGGGCATGGATGTGTGTGATGTCCTTAGGTTAGTTAGTTTTAAGTAGTTCTAAGTTCTAGGGGACTGATGACCTCAGACGTTAAGTCCCATAGCGCCCAGAGCCATTTGAACAATATTTTGAACCCTAAATCGTTTCAGGTAAATGCGGGGCTGACTCCATTGAAAGGGCACGACAGACTTCCTTCCCCATCCTTCCCTAATCGGATGGGACGGATAAAAAAAAATAAAGAAAGGAAGAAAGAAATCTCACGTGGTGTTCATGCGCAGCAGTTTAAGTGGGTTTTGTACGCCCATTCGAGATTGATGAACCAGAAGTGTCCTACATCAAACTGTTTGTCTCGACTTCCCCTACACCAGTGTGGTGCACTTAAACATTTGTCGCTTATTACACACTGTATGCAGGGTGACTCAGCTGCCCCTACCGATGGATTTTATGCACCCCACAACGCCTTCAAATCCCACGCACAAGATTTTCATATTCTCTCGCTCGCTACGTGCAAACTGTTAGTGCTACAGAATAAATCGACAAGACCTTTTCGTAGTAAACTTAATGTAGTAAGTCTTTTATTGGGATACGTTTCCTCAGGAGGCTACGCTCTGTATACGACCGACCGACTCTTGCTTTCGATGTTTCCTTTTATATCGTCAAAAACAGACAACGTTCTCTAAAAAAGTACTGAAATTAATCCGCAGATCGTGGTGTCGCTTTGACCGACGTCACAACGTAATACAAGAAACAATAAATTTTCAACGCCGCCTCTGTGCAGTGAAAGCCGTGTAATCCTGCACTCGCCGCCGTGCGCCGCTCCACATTGCGGGAGCGGCGCCATTAACGTAATTGCCTTCGGGGATTTGGAAGTTGGTTCTCCTACCTTGCGCGGCCGGCAGCCGAGTATCGGCCGGGGCGGCGCCGCGACGGGCCGGTGTGTGGATGGCGGCGGGTGCATCGTGCAGCGAGCGGCGCCGGAGGCGGATGCACGGGTCGGGTTTCACACGCGCCCGCCGCAACCCTTCCGCCGGCTCGCGTTACAAACGCGAGCTCGCCGCGCTGCACCGCGCCGGGCCGGGCCAGCGGCTGCCGCCAGGGAAGTTACAGCACACACACACACACACACACACACACACACACACACACACACGAAACAGCTCCTTCCGCACTCCACCCAAGGTCTCTGAGCGCTTCTACGTATTTTACTTAATTGCTAGCTGTTACCCGAGGTTGCGCTCGCTTGTCAGTAGTTTTTCGTTTGATGAGTTGTGGTGAGTAAGTAAGCTTCTGTATTAATAACAGCCGGCCGGGGTGGCAGAGCGGTTCTAGGCGCTACAGTCTGGAACCACGCGACCGCTACGGTAGCAGGTTCGAATCCTGCCACGGGCATGGATGTGTGTGATGTCCTTAGGTTAGTTAGGTTTAACTAGTTCTAAGTTCTAGGGGACTGATGACCTCAGAAGTTAAGTCCCATAGTGCTCAGAACCATTTGAACCATTAATAACAGAAGGAGGGTCATCTGTGCTGCAGATAAAATAAGAGTGATTAAAACTAAATTTCGCCCGAATAGGCCTTGAGGGCCCAAACGGACCGACCGGCCGCCGTGTCATCCTCAGCCAACAGGCGTCACTGGATGCGGATATGGAGGGGCATGTTGTCAGCACACCGCTCTCCATGCCGTATGTCAGTTTACGAGGCCGGAGCCGCTACTTCTCAGTCAAGTAGCTCCTCAGTTTGCCTCACAAGGGGTGAGTGCAACCAGCTTGCAACATAGCTCGGCAGACCGAATGGTCACCCATCCAAGTGCTAGCCCAGTCCGACAGCGCTTAACTTCGGTGATCTGACGGGAACCGGTGTTACCACTTCGGGAAGGCCGTTAACAAAATAAGAATAAAATAATCAGACTGCACTATAACATAGTACACCTGCCCAAATATACAAGTAAGAACATGCAGAAGACATCGTTTTCATCAACATACGGCCGGCCTCTGTGGCCGAGCGGTTCTAGGCGCTTCAGTTTTGAACCGCGCGACTGCTACGGTCGCAGGTTCGAATCCTACCTCGGGCATGGATGTGTGTGATGTCCTTAGGTTAGTTAGGTTTAAGTAGTTCTACGTTCTAAGTCCCATAGTGCTCAGAGCCATTTGAACCATTTGAACCATCAACATACCTAGTATTAAAGCCCTTTGGACTCATAAACACAAGCTGTAAAACTGCAGTATCTGCACATACCAAGGAAGAGTACTTGTCAAACCGAAGGTACAAATAAATGCAACTGGCCAGCAGATTGCAGGGACCTAAGAAGCTATGCTTATTGCCTACATCGGATGCAACAGCGTCCTCTTTAATGATAATTATTACAAAATCTTTTATTAATAAAATAGAAGACATAACGAATTGTAGTATCGAATTCGTGCACAAACTAAGAACTTTAAGAATAAAAATCTGGTCCGCATCTTGTGGTCGTGCGGTAGCGTTCTCGCTTCCCACGCCCGGGTTCCCGGGTTCGATTCCCGGCGGGGTCAGGGATTTTCTCTACCTCGTGATGGCTGGGTGTTGTGTGCTGTCCTTAGGTTAGTTAGGTTTAAGTAGTTCTAAGTTCTAGGGGACTGATGACCATAGATGTTGAGTCCCATAGTGCTCAGAGCCATTTTGAACCAATAAAAATCTGTACGATTACGTCTAAAATCATAAAACGGACAGTGCTCACGTCTTCTGGCGTGTTTCAGGAGTCATATCCCAAAGCAGGTGGTGTAGCATAAAAGATACTAGAACATAATATTGCAATCATTGTATTGACATATCACTGAAATAATTCCAGCGAAACCAAAGGAATTGGATTTCCCTATCACGCCGTTGGACTTTGTACTCGTACATTTCCAAATGCCTTTTTAACAGACGATGTTTAAAATACAATGTGAAAATTGTTTGGTTCGATATTTTTAATTATTATTCATCTGGTCAAAGACGTAGGAAATGGGTAAAGCTTCATCTCTGACAATATTAACATTCTGATTGAGAACCAAAGAAAAGTTAAGCTTCCTTCCTCGTACGCCTTCTGCATTTTGCGTTATGACATGTTACTGTTCCCATCTTTGTCTCGGTCTGCTAGGATCCCTTATCCTGTTTAAAGTTCTTTATCTGACGTGACAGTCTCTCTGAATCCAATCTTTGTAGATGGGAATTCCATTTCCTTTTTTTCATCCGGTATTTCTTTCACATTCCAGATTTTTCAACACCTTCTGTTGTATCTGACTGCGGTTATAAAAATATTTTTTAACATCTTCTGACAATTAATATAACAACCCTCCTGCAACTGTGTGAATATTCTACCCCCAGAAAGATGCCAAAATAATTCAAAAGAAATATTGCGATCCATTCAGAGTGAAAACTACTGACACAACTACTGCCATTTTTCGTACAGAAACTGAGTGATCAGAAGGAGTTTGTTCAACAAGCCCTAAGTGATGTAAAAAAATTACAGAAACCCGACAAAACTTTTAATTTACTACATTCTGAAAATTGACTATTTAAACACTAACAGACTTTACTCGGACCTTTTCTTTTCTTCGACAGTTTCAGTAGCAACGATTTTAACTATTCAACAATGCCTATAACCAACAATCACCTATCTGGTCATAACAAAGATGTGAATATTAATCTCAGTGCATGCATACTCAAATCTCACGAAATACCTCCAGTGCGTAAGCAAGCAACAACTACGAGCTGCAGAAAGGCAAATTACCAAAAATCCACAATTAATACCAAAGTCTCCACGGGCGCTACTGGCACAGTTATGGCAGTGTGAGACCTCATGGCTTCTCTCCACCGCAGGCTGCGTACGACAACTCTCAACAACTGTTCGCTCGCTACTAATCGCGATAATAATATCCCAGACTCAGAGTTTGTATATGCAGACGACAGCAGAATCAGAGGCCAACGTTCCAAAAAAATAATAACGTCCAGCTTTCAAATGTAGGTATAAAAAACAGAACACCTTGAAAAACTTTTAGAAAACCAAAGTATAATTTCGTCAGTGTTCATAGTCCGGTAGAGTGACTGTATTCACACCATCTGACATTAATTTTGAGACTCATACATGCATACATATGCCAGCTAATGTGCGTGTAGTAACATCAACTGCCCTACGTGCCTGCCTGTTTGGGTAAGCACAGGGCTTGGTGTGCTCCCAGAGGTTGGGTTGAAGGAAAACCCAGAAGCAACTAGATTCCTCCCCGAAAAGTTGAAGTACGTGGGACATTACGATGTTTGTAAGGAAAGCATATAAACTGCATACAGATTCACCGTGAAGTTCGGACGGTATACAGGCCGAATGAGATGTCGCCTTCAGTCGTAATAAAATGGTGCCAACGATCTAAACAACGCCGCACAGACGCTGGTGATGCTGATGTGGAAGGAAGGCGGTCGATCGATCACAAACGACAATGTACAGGAAAACTGGTTATCAGTAATCGCACATTGATGACGACGTTGGGACAACGGCTCTCGAATGGCTCCGTGATGAGGGAGCGGATCGCTACCATCTAGAAATTGAACGGTTGAGAGAGCGTTCCGACTTATGTGTACAAAGATTTGGTGACTCTTCTTCTTCTTCTTCTGCATTTTGCGTATGAGGTCAGCTGTGACCTGTTACTGTTCCCATCTTTGTCTCGGTCTGCCAGGATCCCTTATCCTGTTTGGTTTCAAGTTCTTTATCTGACGTGGCAGTCTCTCTGAATCCAATCTATGTAGATGTGCATTCCATTTCCTTTTTTCTTCTTTTTTCATCCTGTTTTTATTTCACATTCCAGATTTTCAACTCCTTCCGGATATATTCTTTTCGAATTTTATCTATCCTCCTACATCGCTTCACTGCTCTGAGAAATCTAATTTCTACTCCTTGTATTTGTTTTTCTTCTATTTTATTCGATACCCACGATTCACTTCTATATAATAGGGTTGTCAATGTGACTGTTTTATAAAATTTTAGTCGTATTTCTTTCCTTGTTTTATCCTTTTAAGTTTTGTTATTCGTTCCACAGATGCTGCAAATCCATTCAACTTAATCTCCACTTCATCTTCATATTCATACGTCATTTTACATTCAAGATAGTTACAATACTTTGGTGACATCTTCATACTCATAAGACATTTGTCCGAGATAGTAAGAATATTTTGGTGACTATTTTGAAAAATAGCGTCCTTAATCATTTTCACTTTGAAGTGTGGTGCAGCTTTCAATAAAAGATACTTGGTCTGCCGTAACAGTGTGTAGGTTACTTTCTGATGCCTATTCGCATACTTATTTATAGGCCGAAAGATTAGCCTCCACACAACTACCCTCCCGTAGCGAATAAACGTTTCGTTCGGCACATGCCATGTTACTAAGTTTCATTTCTAACGAACTGTTTTGTCAGATACAGAAGAATGATTAGTACCAAAATGTCTCACGTCCAAGTTATATAATTTTTTCCACTCTGAGGCAATGATTTTATAACACTGTATTTTCTAGTCATGAATATCGGAATGAATTTTAACTTACACATAGGAATACAAACATTTTAATTTCAAACGAGCCATCCTATTTTAAAGGGGTATCTAATTTCCTTGCACTTACATACTTACTTTAACTTATAAGTCCAAAGTTTTCGTTGTTGTTGTTGTTGTGGTCTTCAGTCCTGAGACTGGTTTGATGCAGCTCCCCATGCTACTCTATCCTGTGCAAGCTTCTTCATCTCCCAGTACCTACTGCAACTTACATCCTTCTGAATCTGCTTAGTGTATTCATCTCTTGGTCTCCCTCTACGATTTTTACCCTCCACGCTGCCCTCCAATGCTAAATTTGTGATCCCTTGATGCCTCAAAACATGTCCTACCAACCGATCCCTTCTTCTAGTCAAGTTGTGCCACAAACTTCTCTTCTCCCCAATCCTATTCAATATCTCCTCATTAGTTACGTGATCTACCCACCTTATCTTCAGCATTCTTCTGTAGCACCACATTTCGAAAGCTTCTATTCTCTTCTTGTCCAAACAGGTTATCGTCCATGTTTCACTTCCATACATGGCTACACTCCATACAAATACTTTCAGAAACGACTTCCTGACACTTAAATCTATACTCGATTTCTCTTCTTCAGAAACGATTTCCTTGCCATTGCCAGTCTACATTTGATATCCTCTCTAATTCGACCATCATCAGTTATTTTGCTCCCTAAATAGCAAAACTCCTTTACTACTTTAAGTGTCTCATTTCCTAATCTAATCCACTCAGCATCAACCGATTTAATTTGACTACATTCCATTATCCTCGTTTTGCTTTTGTTGATGTTCATCTTATATCCTCCTTTGAAGACACTGTCCATTCCGTTCAACTGCTCTTCCAAGTCCTTTGCTGTCTCTGACAGAATTACAATGTCATCGGCGAACCTCAAAGTTTTTACTTCTTCTCCATGAATTTTAATACCTACTCCGAATTTTTCTTTTGCTTCCTTTACTGCTTGCTCAATATACAGATTGAATAACATCGGGGAGAGGCTACAACCCTGTCTCACTCCCTTCCCAACCACTGCTTCCCTTTCATGCCCCTCGACTCTTATAACTGCCATCTGGTTTCTGTACAAATTGTAAATAGCCTTTCGCTCCCTGTATTTTACCCCTGCCACCTTCAGAATTTGAAAGAGAGTATTCCAGTTAACGTTGTCAAAAGCTTTCTCTAAGTCTACAAATGCTAGAAACGTAGGTTTGCCTTTTCTTAATCTTTCTTCTAAGATAAGTCGTAAGGTTAGTATTGCCTCACGTGTTCCAACATTTCTACGGAATCCAAACTGATCTTCCCCGAGGTCCGCTTCTACCAGTTTTTTCATTCGTCTGTAAAGAATTCGCGTTAGTATTTTGCAGCTGTGACTTATTAAACTGATAGTTCGGTAATTTTCACATCTGTCAACACCTGCTTTCTTTGGGATTGGAATTATTATATTCTTCTTGAAGTCTTTGGGTATTTCGCCTGTCTCATACATCTTGCTCACCAGATGGTAGAGTTTTGTCATGACTGGCTCTCCCAAGGCCATCAGTAGTTCTAATGGGATGTTGTCTACTCCCGGGGCCTTGTTTCAACTCAGGTCTTTCAGTGCTCTGTCAAACTCTTCACGCAGTATCTTATCTCCCATTTCATCTTCATCTACATCCTCTTCCATTTCCATAATATTGTCCTCAAGTACATCGCCCTTGTATAAACCCTCTATATACTCCTTCCACCTTTCTGCCTTCCCTTCTTTGCTTAGAACTGTAGGCAGTATCTATCTTACCCCTAGTGAGACAAGCCTCTACATCCTTACATTTGTCCTCTAGCCATCCCTGCTTAGCCATTTTGCACTTCCTGTCGATCTCATTTTTGAGACGTTTGTATTCCTTTTTGCCTGCTTCATTTACTGCATTTTTATATTTTCTCCTTTCATCAATTAAATTCAATATTTCTTCTGTTACCCAAGGATTTCCCATTAGCCCTCGCCTTTTTACCTACTTGATCGTCTGCTGCCTTCACTACTTCATCCCTCAGAGCTACCCATTCTTCTTCTACTGTATTTCTTTCCCCAATTGCTGTCAATTGTTCCCTTATACTCTCCCTGAAACTCTCTACAACCTCTGGTTCTTTCAGTTTATCCAGGTCCCGTCTCCTTAAATTCCCACCTTTTTGCAGTTTCTTCAGTTTCAATCTGCAGTTCACAACCAATAGATTGTGGTCAGAATCCACATCAGCCCCTGGAAATGTCTTACAATTTAAAACCTGGTTCCTAAATCTCTGTCTTACCATTATATAATCTATCTGATACGTTTTAGTATCTCCAGGATTCTTCCAGGTATACAACCTTCTTTTATGATTCTTGAATCAAGTGTTAGCTATGATTAAGTTATGCTCTGTGCAAAATTCTACAAGGCGGCTTCCTCTTCCATTTCTTCCCCCCAATCCGTATTCACCTACTATGTTTCCTTCTCTCCCTTTTCCTACTGACGAATTCCAGTCACCCATGACTATTAAATTTTCGTCTCCCTTCACTACCTGAATAATTTCTTTTATCTCGTCATACATTTCATCAATTTCTTCATCATCTGCAGAACTAGTTGGCATATAAAATTCTACTACTGTAGTAGGCATGGGCTTTGTGTCTATCTTGGCCACAATAATGCGTTCACTATGCTGTTTGTAGTAGCTAACCCGCACTGCTATTTTTTTATTCATTATTAAACCTACTCCTGCATTACCCCTATTTGATTTTGTATTTATAACCCTGTAATCACCTGACCAAAAGTCTTGTTCCTCCTGCCACCGAACTTCACTAATTCCCACTATATCTAACTTTAACCTATCCATTTCCCTTTTTAAATTTTCTAACCTACCTGCCCGATTAAGGGATCTGACATTCCACGCTCCGATCCGTAGAATGCCAGTTTTCTTTCTCCTGATAACGACGTCCTCTTGAGTAGTCCCCGCCCGGAGATCCGAATGGGGGACTATTTTACCTCCGGAATATTTTACCCAAGAGGATGCCATCATCATTTAATAATACAGTAAAGCTGCATGTCCTTGGGAAAAATTACGGCTGTAGTTTCCCCTTGTTTCAGCCGTTCGCAGTACCAGCACAGCAAGGCCGTTTTGGTTAATGTTACAAGGCCAGATCAGTCAATCATCCAGACTGTTGCCCCTGCAACTACTGAAAAGGCTGCTGCCCCTCTTCAGGAACCACACGTTTGTCTGGCCTCTCAACAGATACCCCTCCGTTGTGGTTGCACCTACGGTACGGCCATCTGTATCGCTGAGGCACGCAAGCCTCCCCACCAACGGCAAGGTCCATGGTTCATGGACTTCTCACAAATGTTGAACGTACCCTCTGCCGGACGATCGACAAACATCGAGACGACAGTCAAGATTGTTCCATAATTTTGCTGGCGTTTCTGGAGGATGGCTACCGCGTTCACTGATGCTATGCAGCTTTGCAGAAATCTGATGGCTGGGGAGGCACTGGACGTAGTCTGTCACACATTGTTCCTCACCGCAAAAGAAGACAAACAAATCACTTACAAACGGAGATCTGTGCGCCCCTTACACTGTAGGGAATGCAGTCTCTCGACGAAAATCATGCCGAATTGCCGTAGTCGAATTACTCTGATGAAACAGAGAAGACAAATTTCCTTTTGTTGCTTTGTTGTCGACGCATTCGACTGGACGCACAGTGACTAGTAAATTAACGACCGAGCGAACTAGCTAGTTGCACCAGAATGGGACAACCTGCGACCGTATGAACGTGGAGCGTATATTGGGCGGAAAACTAAATTTTTAGTTTTGATGTCTAAGATGAAATGGACTCCCAAGATTCTGTGTTTAATCATGCTACGGCTATAGTCTCGTGAATGTAATACCACATCCTGGCCCATGAAAATGATTTACACTTCTAAACTGTTGAAAACACACACACACACACACACACACGTCACATTTAGCCATCTGTTTCACAGTTGCTTTTGTTTCTAATCCACCTCTTTCCTTACGCTCATGCTTAGCTTTCATCATCAGTTGCACACCTGTGAAACAGATAAAGAAATTTTAGCATGAGCGTAAGGAAAGAGGTACATTAGAAACAAAACACCTGTGAAAGAGACGGTTAAATGTGACGCGCGCGCGTGTGTATGTGTGTGTGTGTGTGTGTGTGTGTGTGTGTGAGTGTGTCCGTTCTCACAGCGTTTAAAACATCAGAGGTCGAAAGAGCAGGAAACATACTGTAAAAAAACAAATGCAGTTTTGGAGTGCTGTAGCTGTAGCTGAAGGAAAGTAATTAAGCTCCAACGTACAGTGGCAGAACTGGAAAAAGAGAATCCGTGGAGCCATTCTGTGGCAGTGTATCAACTGCAGCTCTCGGAGCTTGACGTCAACAAGCAGCTGGAAGCGCATCGCACTAACGTAATTTTATTTTTCGTGGTTTCTGGGAGCTGGTTTAGGCAGTGAGGTAACGAATTATTGTTAGTAAATCAAGATTAAGGGATGATGAATCGCTGCGAGAGAGGCGTTAAACTCTGCCCAGTGCAGCCACGAAGCGATAACGGAAAACGGTATGCAGCCAGTATTTTTGCGTACCCACACCTGCGAACAATTTGTGCTCCTATCCAGAATGGATGTTGCGGCAGACACTATGCTTTAATGAAATTTTATTATAATTACGCTGCAAACCTGGATCCCTACTTAATTACACTTCCAGAAAAAAGAAATAGTGCACCTGGAAATACGCCGTAGATTTTGATCCGATTTCAGCAAATTCTACCTGGGGGATAGTAGACGTGATGATAACGATTTCAGCCTCGTCCGTCAACAGGCAGCGTAGTGATATAGCTACCAGAGCGGCATCTCCGTTTATCCTCTAATAGGAAATACTCATAGCTAGAAGACTGAGTGTGATGCAAACGTGTGAAGCAACTAGGCAACCATGCCACGGAGAAGCACTCGTGCTTCTTACAGTAACTGAGCGTGTTTGAAAGGCGCCAAATTGTGGTCTTCCGACTGGGGGGACGGTCCTTTTCGAGAAATGCCACACAAGTTGGACGTACTGCATCAGTTGTGCGATGTTGCTGGTATCAATGATCACTTGAACATTCTCACACTCGTAGACGAGGTTCAGGGTGTCCACGCAGCACAGGCTCCCGCTAGGATCGACTATTGGCTAAGCACAGCAGTGGCAGATCGTTCAGCTACCACAGCACAGGATGGATGGATGGATGGATGGATGGATGGAGAGGGTTGTATGGGCGCACGACGGCTAGGTCTTCAGCGCCCGCTCAGTAACAGATCGAGACGGGTGTCAAGAAGAGACTCAGAACAGTAAGATAAAACAGAACGTATAACACAGGTAACAAGCGGGGGACGAACCCTACCGCTAGCACTAAAACATGGACAACACAGGAATAAAGTGGTAGAGGGAGCTAAAACAATACAGCAGATGGAAGTGGCTGGCTGACCGCAAGCAAAAAAGGGAGGAGCCAGCCACTGTGCAATACACTAAAACCTCCAGCCTAAACGTTTAGGCCAGAGTCCAGACACATCACAAAACTTTAAAAGCCTGTTAAAATGTGGCGGACAGAGATGTGCACACCACAAGCATCACAAAACGGGGGATCGTCCCGCCGTAATAGAAAGCTATGTGTAAGAGGACAATGCCCAATCCGAAGACGAGTGAGGGTCACTGCTTCCCAACTGAGCAACCGGCAGGAGGAACGCCGCGGCCGGATAAGAGGGCCTGTGAGCTCAGATGTGTCAACACGAACAGTTGCGAACCTGTTGTTAACGGACTACATGCATGTTATCAGTGGGACTACGGGCACGCATGCCTCTAGTTCGTCACGTCACAGCGTCGACGTGCACAATTCGACAGGTGCCGTCAGAGGATCACTTAGAAGAAGGGATGAAAGCAGATTCTGCCTGCACGCAAGTGATGGTCGTTTACGCACTCGTCGTAGACCTGGCCAGCCCTGTCTCGTAGATTGCACACGTCCAGGACACTCTGCCCCCACCCAGGACCTTCGATTTGGGGTACGATAAGCTAAAACTCTGGCTCACCTTTGCTGTGGCTGTAGGGGACGCTAACCAGTGCTCGGTACGTGAGTAATGTAGACAGACCTGTTCTTTTGAGTTCTTGCAACACGGTGAGGAGTCGTTCCAACAGGATAGTGCTCGCCCACACACTGCACGCGAAACCCAACGTCCTCTGCAGGACATGCAGCAACTTCCCTGACCAACACAATCCTCGCTCTTGTCTTCAATCGAACACATGTGGGATACAGCAGCTCTTACAGAATTGCGTGAACAGGTCGAGCAGGAGCGGCATAACATATCCCAGGACAGTTTTCCTCACCTGTACGATCGATTGAATGCCAAAGCTAGCGCCTGTATTGCCTCCCGTGTGTACTAATGTAGGCGTTTTAGCATGGTCGATACCTGGTACATCAAACTCGCTTGTGCTATTGGTCAGTAAATGTAATCATTTCATGTACTCCACATGCACTGTAGCAACAATAAATCTTGAGTGAATTCTAAACATCTTAAAGGATGTACTAATATTTTTTCGGCAGAATATCCACATATACAGGCAATTTGAAGCACAAGGGAGTCCGATGAGTCTTTCTTTAGTAATTTTTGATAAAATACCGCAGACCGTTTTAAAATAAAACATTTTGCAAGAGGCCACACCTGAGCTAACAAGACTTGTCGTCTGTAGTGTCCGATGCCGTCTCAATCTCCCGATCGCCAGAACACTTCCCACTCACTCAGATGCATTCTTTAAAATTTTAAGACTGCACAACGTATTAAAAAGGAAGTGGCCCTGGTAAATAAATAATGATGCCGGCTTTGCAAGATGAAGTATATCGTAGACAAGTATTATCTAACTACAGATTCGATTGAAAAAGTTCCAGTTAATACCCTATTTATTGCTTTAATGATCGATACATACACTCATGTTCATAAATTAAGGATAATTGCAGAATGTGGTGCCACACAACATTGCACTACACAAAACTGGCGCTAATAGCACAGGCACATAGGTTACACACTCGACACAGATCTGTATTGGTGTAAGTTGAGAAAACCGTCCCGAAACACATGTGCTGCGAAACGACACTGTTTCCTGCGCATGTACCCCGACTTCAATGTGGGATATGATTGCCATGCACACGTACACAGGCCGCACAATGGGTTGTCATACGCTGGATAAGGTGGTCGAGCAGCTGCTGGGTTATAGGCTCCCAATCTTGCACCAGTGCTTCTCACAACTCCTGAAGTGTCGTAGGGGTTTCAAGACGTGCAGCGATACGTCGACCGAGAGCATCCAGGACGTGCTCGATGGGGTTTAAGTCTGGAGAACAGGAACGCCACTCCATTCGCGTGATATCTTCCGTTTCAAGGTACTCCTCCACGATGGCATCTCGGTGTGGCCGTGCGTTATCATCCATCAGGAGGAAGGTGGGACCCACTGCACCCCTGAAAAGGCAGACATGCTGGTGCAAAATGACGTCCCGATAAACCTGACCACTTACAGTTCCTCTATCAAAAGACATGCATGGGTGAACGTGCACCAATCACACCATCAAAGCACGACCTCCATACAGGTCACTTACAAGGATATTAAGGGGTTTGTATCTGGTTCCTGGTTCACGCCAGATGAAAACCCGGCGAGAATCACTGTTCAGACGATACCTGGACTCGTCCGTAAACATAACCTGGGACAACTGTTGCAATGACCATCTACTGTGTTCATGACACCAGGATTTACTGGATCTCCTGTGACCGGGGTCAGTTGAATGCCTCTTGTAGGTCTCCGGGCGAATAAACCATGTCTGTTCAGTCGTCTGTAGACTGTGTGTCTGGAGATAACTCTTCCAGTGGCTGCAGTAAGGTCCCGAGAAAGGCTACCTGCAGTACTCCGTGGCCGTCTGCGAGCACTGATGGTGAGATATCGGTCTTCTTGTGGTGTTGTACACTGTGGACGTCCCGTACTGTAGCGCCTGGACACGTTTCCAGGCGGCTGGAATCGTTGCCATAATCTTGAGATCCCACTTTGTGGCACACGGAGGGCCTGTGCTACGGCCTGCTGTGTTTGACCAGCCTCCAGTCGCCCTAGTATTCTACCCCTCATAACGTCATCAATGTGTGTTCTTTGAGCCATTTTCAACACACAGTCACCATTACCACGTCTGAAAACGTCTGCACACTTACTCGCTGCACCGTACTCTGACATGCACCAACACACCTCTGCGTATGTGGACTGCTGCCAGCGCCACCGTGCGACGACCACAGGTCAGATGCACCCCATGGTCATACCCCGAGGTGATTTAAACCCGCAAACCGCCCACTAGAGCGTTGTTTCGCCATTTATCAGCATTGCCCTTAGTTTATGAGCATGAATGTAGAAACCGCATACAAAGAAAATTTACATTCGAATACAATAAATATAGATGGAAAAACTTAAAAGTAATATGAACCAGAATTAAAAATACTCCTCAGTAGGCTGCAGAGTACGAGGTAACGAGTGGAATCATTGCCTGAATGGTTCGCTCTCGGTTCCTCTCTCGTCTACAGCGCAGAAATAATTGCATCGACCACGCTGTGGGTGCGGAAGATATATGTAAGAGGAGTTAGTAATATGCTACTGCGATTATAATGAGCAGTCACATCGTCCAAGCGACCTGGGGTAGCCAAGCTGTAACAAAAAAGCAACTACATGCTGTGCATTAAACCGAAAGGAATTCGTCAGAATTAGTCGCGAAAAGAACATCAAGTAGTTAATTACCGCAGGGTTAATCACTGTAAAAGCGATAAAGCGGTGACGGAACTTACAGCTAGCAACTCAGATAAAATTCACTCACAAATCGCGAAAAAATAAATAGTGCAATACTAATCAAATGAAATTTCACCTTAAAGACACTAAAAATCGACCGTTGCATGGCTGAAACTACTTCTTCTCAACTTTTGCTCAAGCCAATCATCGGAGTGAAAGCGGGACTCACCCTGGCTACTTGTCGACCTCACCAAGCCAACGTCCAGTGACGAAGAAACACATCCTCTCTTTCATCCTGGCACTCCCGCTAAGAAAAATGCGCGCCTGAACCGTTAACCGAGGCACGAGCTGTGTTGCCGCACTGTGAACATGGAAGGAGATTGCCAGCACGAATCCCTATGCCCTGAGAAATTCGAAATGGCAGACCATACAGGAAAACGCATTCTTATCCTCTCTTCATTGTGGGACATTTAAAAATCGCTCAAAACATTGCATATGCAAGAAGAGGTGAACCTAATCCCCCAGATGTGAAGGGAGCTAACTACTTGACATAACAATTATTTCTATTATTCTTTCATATTTTTTCATACATTCATTATCACAGATACAGAAGTTAATATGAGAATAAACGAATCAGTTAGGAAACTGGTGGATGTGTTTCAGTTTATTTCAAACGTCAAAAGTACAGCAGTATTGAAAATCCCATCAAATATCCAAAGCGTTTAAAGCATAAATAACAGAATTTCTATAAAATAAAATCACAGCTTCTAAAGAGTATTTACAAAATATAATCTATGAGGGGCGCTCAATAATTAATGAACACATTTACCTTCTAGGTCAGCTTCGATTGAAAAAGTGCAGAATTTGTTGTGAGACACAGCCGCGCGGGATTAGCCGAGCGGTCTTAGACGCTGCCGTCATGGACTGTGCTGCTGATCCCGGCGGAGGTTCGAGTCCTCACTCGGGCTTGGGTGTGTGTGTGTTTGTCCTTCGGACAATTTAGCTTCGGTAGTGTGTAAGCTTAGGGACTGATGACCTTAGCAGTTAAGTCCCATAACATTTCACACACATTTGAATATTTTTGTTGTGAGACATCGTGGAATATTCCTGCTTCAGCCCCTGTACGTCGGCGCTATACGTAGCCTTGAAAATGGTGTCTTCAACGGTGGTGCGTTCCAAGCGCGGAGCTGTCATTGAGTTTCTTTCGGCGGAAAACCAGAGCATCGCAGATATTCGTAGGCACTTGCAGAATGTCTACGGAGAGCTAGCTGTGAACAAAAGCACGGTGAGTCGTTGGGCGAGGCGTCTGCCATCACTGCAAAAGCCTCGCGTAAGCGTTCGGACGTTCATTGGAGGTGATCGACGGATCACAATCAAACACCTCGCTGCACAATTGGACGTCTCTGTTGGTAGCGCTGACACTCGTCCACCAGTTGGAGTACTGAAAGGTGAGTGCCCGCTGGGTTTCTCGCCACATAACAAAAGACTATGAAGATCTCCGAAGGACCATCTGGGTGAAAGTGCTTGCGCCTTACGAGGCTGATCGTGACAATTTTTATCGAACAGGCGATGAAACATGAGTTCAGCTCTTCGAACCAGAGACAAAATGGCAAACCATAAAGTGGTGTGGCGCCACTCCACCTCTCCTCTGATGAAAAAGTTCAAATCCGTACCCTTAGGCTTAGGGTGTCAAGTCATGGCGGTGGTCTTCTGCGACTCTTAAGGAGTTACTCTGTTAGGTGTCTTCCCTCGTGGTGCAGTAATTTGAGTAATTTTCGTCAGATAAAATGATAAACATCTCAATTTATATATCTGCAGTTCACACGTTTTACACAGCTATAAAAACGACTAACGGATATCAGTGAAGACTGATGAAAAGTCGCGTAGCAGTACAGGTTTTAAACAGCGTAATGTCGAAAATTGCTTACAGAGACATCTTATTACTGCGTTTTTTTATTGTGTGGGTGGCATGAATCAAGCGGTGAATCATTTCGTTCTAAATGAGTAGCAGTAATTGATTCCAATTACCAAATTATTTACAATTAACGAACTTAGAAACTTCTACCATAAAGGAGAAGAAGTAGTTAGTAAATTAGATACATTTTCCATAGATTATTTTAATAGATGTTTTATCGATATAATGTGGAACGATCCTGTTTACAGGATATTTATACATGCTTAGTTTTAACATTGATTAACATGTATAGTCCCTAGTTCCATTCATGCAGCTAGACACGAAAGCCAATGTTTCTTTTTTTTACAAGCTGCCAAATTTTAAATAAAAATGCATATGTGGAATAGATATTGTCCAGAAGAGATCAGTGCGTCTGACGGTACAAGGAAAGGTCACATTTGCTCTCATTTGAGAAAAGAAACATGTTCGTAGGTGGTGCATCGTCACTCAAAGCATGATATTCACTGCGACTGAATATCAAAATATAGATCTTCTAACGGCATTCCATATTCACTGAATTCAAACATTGAAAATGTGAAGCATTGGCAGTGGTCTGCAATTGTTACCTCATTATTTATTTATTCAAATGTGAAACAGAGGCATAAATTTCGTAATATGTATCCAAGAAATATTAATGCGCTAGCTGAACATCGGTCTAAATTCAGTTTGGTTCTGAATCGAAGAAGCGCTACCTGTCGCAGAGCTCAGATCTTACGCCTGATTTATTGGAGAGCTGATATACTTAACTATAAAATATAAAAAAAGTAAAAGTTCTCTTCCTAGCGCTACCTGTCGCAGAGCTCAGATCTTACGCCTGATTTATTGGAGAGCTGATATACTTAAATATAAAATATAAAAAAAGTAAAAGTTCTCTTCCTAGCCTTCAGTCACACTTTTACTCGCAGTAAACTAAGATCGTAAGAACGTGTCGTGACAGGTGTGTTCGTTGGCTCCGGAGCTCATTAACTGTTACGATTTGACTCGACTACGTACCCACCGACGATTCCGCAAAAATATTTTCATGTTTACTCAGGGATTTGCTAATATTACGTATAGCTACTCAGTTAGTTACTAATGAAAATGTCGACCATATGACAACCAAAAAGATATTTTTTGTACCGTGTATAGATCAACAATACGTGATACTCTTACCGAGGATTGTTTTATCTGTTTTCAATGTGTTGGCTGGAGCACCATGATTATTTTGTTTTCGGTATAATTTAGCTGTATGTGTTCCTTGTCGACATAATTCGTACCTATAAGAGAAATCAACCAAGGTCGTCTATGTTACATCTATACAGCAGGAAAAAGGGTATTTGCTAGTTGTTTTACGTACACGTAACACTTCCATGTAAATTTTCACACAGCCTGAACACCAACCATTTTTTCTCATTTGAAACGAAATGTTCATTACTAACGGACTGAGAAGCTACACGTATGATTAGCGAATCGCTGAGTAAGCATTAAAATATTTCTGCGGAATCGCGGCTGTTTGTTTTTGGGACAGTAAAATTGTCATTAGTGGACAACGAATTGGTACCTGCTCTCTCGGTAATTGAGGCAATATCGGAATGGAGGGAAAGGAGGGGGGGGGGGGGGCGGGCGGCAGTGAGTTCCCTTGCTTTCGTTTGAACCTCGTTGCTACATGGCTCTGTATTGGTTCTCGGTGTTTCATCGAGTTCTAATTGCTTATTCCGTCGTTCGGCGTATTTAATGAGTTGGTTGCTTTCCGTGAACTCTCTCTCTCTCTCTCTCTCTTCTTTTTTTCCAGTAAAAAAATGGGGGAAAAGAAAGAAAAACGAAGTCCGTTATTCCTAGTGGTCCGCCCCTGATTTAATGAACGTTGCTCGTACCAGAAGTAGGGAGTATAAAACGGGGGGAAAAAAGTTATCCCCGGTCGAGTGCAGCGCTTTAGGAGTACCGTTCGATACATTTGATGCGCGTTAATGATTCGTTTGTTTTTACAGTTCTTCCGCGACTTTTGCGGCGCGGTATCGGAAAAACTGCGGCGACGTGTGGCGGACTGTGCCTGACACAGGGGTGGGGTAGGGGAGGGGGCAGACGCGGAGAGTACGGTAAATTATACGCCGGCCAGTGCGACTGCGATCAAAGTAAAAGTCGTTACGCAGCTGAGCGCTTGCTGGGGACCTGAGGACATCGATAATGCCTCGAAACAGCCACGTCAGCGAACGCGAAGCTGGGAGTCGTTCTGAGCGACTGAGCAACACTCTAATTCTGCTATTTAAGGGGACCACGCCCTGCCTATCTAACCCATGTTAATTTAGGCAAGTATTTGACCCATTTCTGAAATAAACTATTTGATGCAGGGCCTTAATGTTTTTATTGTATGTTACATGTTGCTAATAGGGGGTTGGGTAGGGTTGTTTGGGGGAAGAGACCAAACTGCGAGGTTATCGGTCTCATCGGATTAGGGAAGGACGGGGAAGGAAGTCGGCCGTGCCCTTTCAAAGGAACCAGCCCGGCATTTGCCTGGAGTGATTTAGGAAAATCACGGAAAACCTAAATCAGGATGGCCGGACGCGGGATTGAACCGTCGTCCTCCCGAATGCGAGTCCAGTGTGCTAATAGGGTCAACTGTGCTAAAATCTACTTTATCCATTTTATAGTTTTTAAGAAATACTTCCTTAAATTTATAAACAAAAAAATATTAAGTTTTTTCTGCAGAAAATATTTGTTGCGGACTTCCTAATGGGGGAATATTAATGAATGTAGTACCAGAGCTGTTATGCACAGTCTCTGAAAATTTCATTCATTTATCTATAATAGTTTCTGATATAATGGGGCATATGTACTGAAAATTTTAGTTTGCGGGAAATTGACTTTAAAGAAAAAACTTCTGAAATTTGTTACTTACAGTTAATTAAAACTGTCCTGCTGCATATGATGGCCCTTCTTTGGCCTCTAGCAGGTCTTCCAGCTTCTTTTACACCTTCCTGGATGTTTGTATTGCTTTCTTGGCCATATTAGATACAGATCTGTCTCGCATCGGCTATCCTCATTTTATCGCAATGTTGCAGCCCAGTGATCATATCTTCACCAGTATTAATTCCCAGCTTTTTCAGTGCCGAGCACTTTCCCATATTACCACAATTGAATGTAATAACAGCATCATGAACTCCTAGTTTCATTGTACGCGGTTCCAAATCATGCTGTTGAAACATTCATTTGGGTTCTGTGTCTGCCCATGCAGACATTTCCTTAGAAGGTCAGGATGAGCCAAGTCTCTGAAAATCGGTTTAATTGCTGTAATGATGAAACGTCCCCTTTTAACAATTTTACACGACTGTGCTTAAACTGACACACAATATTTTGTTAGCGCAACGCAATCTGACTTTCAAAATTCCTACAAAAGAATGGCCCTGACTAACATTAAACTATACCTTTCACAAATCACTTACTTCACAAAAATCTTCGCTGCTCAAGCTACTGCAATATAGCGAGCGCCACTACTGCCAGGTAAATAAAAGATTCAAACTATGGAAGGCACTAACTACTGATAGGGATAGTTAGCAAATGAAAGATATTAATAGAGAACAAACAATGTATTTACCTTGATATCATCATTTATAAATTTAGCAGTTCATGACAAAGTTCAAAGCTCCGCCATCTCTCTCCCCACATCCACCACTGCTGGCGGCTCACCTCCAACTGCGCAACGTTACGCTCTGTTCACAGCCAGCTGCCTAACACTACAATGGCGAGTATTACAACAATGAAAAGCAGCCACAGACTGCACACAGCACAGCCAGTGATTTTCATACAGAGGTGGCGTTACCAATAAAAAAACCTAAACAGCCTACTTACAATGACAGCAGCAGGAAGAGAATTCTGGTGAGATTAAGATTCTCCTGTTTCCTGAGCCCTATTGTATTTGCACCACGAATTTTCCCTGATGGACACAATCCATAATATGGCTTATCAACAGTGGAGGACTTATGGAAGAATATGGCCCAAACATCTCTCTTCATTGCCTCCAGATTTTCTTTATTTCTCCTAATTGCCTGCCCATAGTATACCTGCAAGTTTTCTATTTCACTTTTAATTAATCGACCCTGTCTGGTCAACAATTTTCCATCTTCTAATTTTTTTCCTCTCATATCAACAGTTAGTTTTCTCAGTCTTGTTCCCAAACGTTTTTGAACATGACCTACACATTCTATTTTGCTAATAATGGCATCTCCATATGGCCTAGAGTTGACAGTGGGTGGGTTGACAGTGGGTGACAGAAAAGTGGGCGAAGCACATAAGCACACGTGGTAGGAAAATGCTCTTTAAATGCTAGAAAAAAAAATCAGAAAAATGCTTTTCAGAGTACTTAAATAAAACCTTGATCTGTCGAAATATGATGAAAACCGAAAATAGATTTTTTTCGACCTAAAGCACGGTGTGGTCCCCTTAAGGGTCAACTCCATAAGCGGCATTATGGTGCCTGGACCAGAGTATTCTTGGTACAAAGATGTAAACAAACGGTCTCACGGACAGTATGAGCAGCTGTGTGTGATGTTTTGCTGATGACTCTTTCAAAAATGGTTCAAATGGCTCTGAGCACTATGGGACTTAACATCTATGGTCATCAGTCCCCTAGAACTTAGAACTACTTAAACCTAACTAACCTAAGGACATCACACAACACCCAGCCATCACGAGGCAAGATGACTCTGTATTGTACGGGAAAGTGGTGTCCTTGAACGGGTGTACGATGGTACGGCGTGACCTGGATAGAGTTTCTATTTGGTTTCGTGAATGCCGCTTGCTCTCAAACTGTCAAAATGGAAGTCAGTGCCGCTGAGTAGGAAACAAAAATCCTGTAATATTGAAATACAGTATCACCGATGCCTTGTTTGACGTTGTCACGTTGATTAAATATCTAGCAACGATGAACAGCGACAAGAAATGGAACGAGCACTGAAGGTCGGTTGTATGCGAGGCGAATTTTCGACGTCAGTTTAGTGTGAGAAATGTAGGGAAGTGTAACATATAGCGGCTGGTCTATAGACGATGAGTGACGTGAATGTAGTGGGGAAATCATTGTCACTGTTTCCTTATAGAACAGGTAGTAGCACTCTACTGTTTATCTGCAATCCCTGGACCATGGGGATTTCTTCACTTGACAGGTGTGTCACCACCTAACGAATACGTTTCAGAAAAAATTGGATTATTTATTCATGAGAAAGAGCTTCACAAACTGAGTAAGTCAATAACGCATTGGTCCATCTCTGGCCCTTTTGCAAGCAGTTTTTCAGCTTGGTTTTCATTGACAGAATTGTTGGATGTCCTCTTGAGGAATAATTTGCCAAATTTTGTCCAATTGACGAGTTGGATCGTCAAAATCACGAGCGGGTTTGAGAGCCCTGCCCATAATGCTTCAAACGTTATAATTTCGAGAGAGATCCGACAACCTTGCTAGCCAAGATGGCGTTTGTAGACGTGGATGTAGATATAAATTTACGCCCTTCCCCTCCCCCCAATTCTTCCTGTTGTGAACCTACCGTGCGAAGAAACGACTGCCGATATGCCCCTCTATCAGGTCTAATTATTCTTATTCAGCCGTTGTGTTCGTTTTGCGACATGTATGTTTGAGGATGTAACATGTTTACTCACACATGTTGGAACCTACAATCGAAATGTATGATTCAAATAATGAAAAAAAAGGTTCTTTCCTCCTGTGAAAGGAGGCTGTGTTGTCTTCGAACTCAAGACATCTTTACGTCGCTGACAGTGATGCATTTTTTTGTTTGCTGCACGTAATTTCTTTGGTTGTCACTCTCCACAAAGGATGACTATGCTTCGTGCATGTAGGACATATAGGCTGTTTCCGTGATGACATAAACATGCTGCACTAATGAAGAAGCACAAATGTGTTACTTTTCGACGGAGACCTCTCGTTTAGAGACGACTGAGACCACAGTCATATGCAAAAATGAGAAAATTTCAGATTTACGAAACATCTGCTGATGACGAAAAATATCAACTTACACATTTTTTTTCAGTAGTTTTATTCAGATGCACAATTATCAAAAGTTCTACATCTGTAACAGTTGTTAAAATTGCCGTTCCACATTTCCCACGCAAGTATGGAATCATGCCATAAAGATCTGTTCTGCCGTTTCAACCAACCATGTTGTTATTCGGACAAAAGAGCGTCTCCGTGTTCTCTTGAGACATCAACTTCTTCAGTGCACATCATCATGATTTATAACCGAGGTATGTCCTGCAAATACTTGTATTCTAATAATGTGGACTTCTCCGGCGAATACTTGCGGCTTAAATAATTTCTCTCAGGCAGTGCTCCACAGCTGTTTAATTATTCAGAAAACACTCTTTTAGAACGAAAAACCTTCTCTGAGAATGTTGTCATTCCTTCTACTAGTTTCGGTTTTGAACCTTTATCAGGTCGACATGGGAGGAAGGATCGTTGCATCAAACCTGGGAACTCTGTCACTTTTAGCTAGTTAAATAAGGGCCGTAGGTTACACAAACAATCCAACAATTTATATTTTATAACACAGTTTGTTTGACAATAATTGTGATAGATATCATTAGAAAAAAAACAAAAAGGGTGAAAGAGTCCAGTAAATCTATTAACACGATCCGATGTAAAGTTTATCAAGCTACCAAAATATTTTACACTGCTTCAAAGTTCTGTAAGCTATTTCTTAAAGATTATCTCTTGTTGTTGCACTTCGATGAATGGCATTTCTTGCTGGTTAATTATGTTGAAATCCAGCGAGATCATAACTGTCGTTCTGATTCTTTTTTGTTAGAAATTTTTAATATTCAGTGACAAACTACATTATTGCTATATGAATAGAAATACTTTTTCTACCGTTAATTCCTGACCTACTGGCGCGCTTTATGTAATGATATGAGGATATAATTTCAAACTGGTAACGCAAAAAAAGGTAGCGTCCATACTACTAATATAAAAATATGTAATTTGCGCATACTGTTGGAATCTGATACCTGTTATATATCAAAGCGATTTACCTTCAAAAATACGTCGAGAGAATAACCTTCAATCGTTTAAAGTACAAGCACTTCAGGCTGGGTAGGACCTTAGGGGCGTTCGGCTGTATTTCGTGAGCATAATGTAACAGGATAGTCGAGTTGTTGATGGTACTTAACTCGCATTATCGATTCTGCAATTATACAGTATCGTCAGACATGCTTGTGGCAGGCTATCTCAACTGAAACATTGAAGTACATAAACTGACATTTTAACCTCTTATTAGTTCTATTGGCTATCGATGTTGTTACGTTGTGGATCACTTTTAATGTGCTCCAGTGTTTCCATTGAGCTGTACTGCCACAAGTTCGTTTGAAAATCAAATTATATTTACAGTTTCGTAATCAGTGAAATAGCATCAGTAAAACAGGTATTGAAATACCCAGAAACAATTCCGGTGTGTCATTTTAGAGTACTTCCTGTCGAATTTAGCTGTTAGGGCACGACGCATCTTCAAAATCACATTAAAAAATTGTAATTTTAGAACCTTGGCCCCTCTTGGATCAATTCCTAGGGACGCTTATGATCATACTGACTGTGAAAACCATCACCGTCATTCTGACGGCGATAGGACGTTTGCTACTGTTCCGGCAAACCACATTCATATAGCTTTTATACGAAAACGGTAATTTTATACCTTGTGGGTAAGGACAATAAAAAAAATTAACTTGTGGTCAATTTCGCTGCTATATTTTGCCTATTTCAGTGTTATTTCTTGCCAGTTTTTGGTGTGATTTTCAACCAGTTACGGTCTTATCTTTCGCCAGTTTTGGTATTTGTTCATTTCTTGTTTTATTTCAATTTTATGTTGAAACTGAATCTATACCTATCAATTACATTATGTTTCTTGACATCAGAGTTCAACTTTATTTACATTATTGAAAAAATTATTTATATTAAATCCATTAAATATAATGAATCAAAGAAAATAACGGTTCACAGTACCGGCTCATGCAAAGTTTTGCCAGTGTGCTACAATGTGGTGAACTATAGCGTTTTGACTTACAGGTTTAGTAATTGTAACTACATTGAATATATTAATTTCATGTATATAAATTGAACTGTAAAATACATTGTATTGTAACTACATTGAATATATTAATTTCATGTATATAAATTGAACTGTAAAATACATTTAAATTTTATATTTAATAGTTTAACGTAACAAGGAATAAAGTAAAATGAACAAAAAATGTTGACAACAGCAGAAATTGAAGCCAAATTGACAGTGCTACTCTATACATTAGACCACGGCTACTCAGTAGTCCCTCATACCCAAATTGAAACCTTTAGAGTGCATTTTATCTTTTCCTACGATCTACTCAGGAATTGATCTATAGTTTCTGTCACCGGAATCAATGGCCTTTTCCAGCTCAAAAAACATCTTTTGAATTCAGTCATTTGTGGCATGTGATTGACTTCAGATTTGATATTTGTTCAGAACATGATCTGTCCTTCCTAACCACCTGTATATTCACATAAATTAATCGCCAGTATTTTTTCTACTCTGTTTACTGTAATCTTGGTAAATATTTTATATTGAATTGGTTGAAAAGAAATTGCTCTGTAGTTCTTAACATCTTGTTTATTGCCTTTCTTATGTAGTGGGTGCATCAAGGCCACCTTCCACTGTCCTGGGTGTTTTTCTGTTTTCAATATTTTCTCAAAGATAAATTTTCATATTCTTTTTTTTATTTTTGGTGGAGGCCATTTCAAAAGTTCTGCTGTGAGGAGTTTTCTCCACTAGCTTTGTAAGATTTTAATAACTTCTTCAGTTTCTTTGATAGGTGGGAGGTAAATCTTCTTCTCGATTTTCGTGACTGTTTGAGTATTTGAGCTTAAGTATTGATTCTGGACAGTTAACAAGCTGATCTGAATATTTAGCAAGTATTTCTAAATCACCAGTATTACGTAAGAAAAATAGGTGAGCCTCGTACCATGCCCCTCTATTGTTAAATACATGTACCGGACTCTTTAAATCTACTGGAAAATGGCCTCTTTAGCAGCTCATATGTAAACACTTTGATACTAAAATACCCATATAGGCACTTTTTACCACCATCTAGCTTCTAGCCGTTTGACTTAGAACGGTAGTAATCATAATTGAATTGATTACATTAATTTTAAGCAGGTAAATGGAACATTTTATATAACTAAATTTTACAATTAATGGTTTAAGTTTGCGATTAATAAAACAAAAAAATGTTGGTAACAGCAGTAAATGAACCGGAGTCGACAAATTAAACATTATGTGTGTTAGATCATTCAGCTACGGTGTTGTTACAACAGCTAATCACAAACCCGTCATGCTCCACGCCTGGACCTTGCAATTTCAAAGAAAAATGCTGACCTGGTGCTGTGATCACTGTAGCACTCGCAGTACCGGAAGGGATGATGTTACATCAAAGCATGCATAGTCAAAAAACAGACAGCTGCATCCCTTCTCTGAGTTGATTATAGCATGGCTGAATATCATTTCAGCACTCGACACCTGTTTCCCGTTATTACGGGGATAGCGTTACAAAACATGTTTCCGTCCATTTTATTTGCATATCAGCATTCATTTAAAGGGAAGTCGCGTGATTTTAGTGCGATTTCCGACTCACATTCGAAGCAAAATGCTATAAGTTTACTGTTATATTTAGAGTGTGCTATAGCATATTAGCATAAGTTAACCAGCCGCCACTGCACTGAAACCATGTTGTTTGGAAAGAAGCATCATCGTACTTTAAAATTCTCTTCTAAGACGTAAAACCACTAATTTAACACTTAACTGTACTGTGGAAAGAGCCGCCCAGAGTCGATATTCGAAGACGGAAGACAAAGTGCCGTCTGTGTGACACCAGACATTTAACAGCAGCCACATTTATAGTGGTCATGGAAATTTACTGGACTTCTATTTTGTGAATGGATTTGTATCCCTGCGGCGTTTCCATTGCAGATACACGTAAGAGACCCTTCGCCAAGTCAGCATTCATGCAGTTCATCATTATTATCCCATGCACAAAACAAGAACCTATGGCGATGAAGTGAGACCTACTTGGATCTGTAACCATTAGATTTGAAGGTTCAGTAGAGTACGTTAATGTCCCCTTCATCTCTGCCTGAAGTATTTTCCCTTTTGTATTTGTCCACATCTGCTACTTTCATCACATGCTCAAACTCTTCTAAACTGGGATATCGGTGACCATTAAACCCCCGATTCTTTAAAGAATCAAACTCCCATGTATAAAACAACTTCGAACTTCTGACAACCTTATAAATAACGTAATGTACTAAATATTTGATGTTGAGCGTGTAAGCAAGAAAAAGTTGGGAAAGGGCTTGAAATAATGCTTAAAGATTATTGCAAGTCGCTAGGTGCTCTCATTATTAAATACTGAGTGAGTATAATCTGGTTAACAGTTCTTCGTTTTTCACATATCTCAATGTTTATAACGTCATGTATCCTGAACCATTTATTGTATAATGATATAACTTTACTGGTACATTCAGTTCTATATCTGCCCACCGGTTGTACAGTGTCTTGCAAATACAGTTAGTAGTCAAGAAGAAGTAAACTGAAAAGTCATGCGTGATGCGGCAGTTTTACTACTTCAACAGCGAAAATGTAAGCGGCAAACGGTTCTTTTTCCTTTCATAATTCTGCGAGAGGTATTGGTGATAAAACGCTTCGTAAAAATTTGAAATTACCTGTATTGCTTCTTACAAGTCAATAAGTACTGTTATTTGCAAATACTGGATGCATATAGTCTGAGTGCTCACGGAGAGTTGTGGCGTCTCAAGACATAAACAATTTATAACTGTAACACTTGTCTTGCTGTGTTGAACTTTTCACGTAAGATTATACATCTTAATAAATGAAAAGCATAAGTTTGCTTTTGTTCTACAGTATTACTTTTATTGTGTTAACCGGTTTTCGGTTTACAAGGCCATCTTCAGACGTTTACTGAGTATTGTCACCAAAGAAGTTACAATGTTTGTAAGCAACATTGGAAGATAAGTTACACGTCTAGATTGAAGCAGAGACTTACAGTAATTAACATCTTTGACAGTGTGGTGGTAATGCATTGAAAAAGTAAAAAAAACGAATAGTAAATAAATAGAAATAGAGTAGAAAGGATAAACCTTAACACAAAATAGCAACAGCATCCCTACATAACAGTTACTATGAATAAACAAAAATAATAAAATAAGATAAAATTATTGCTTGAGAAGGCTACTTCAGGAGGTATAAAACATGTAGAGTGATTCACAAATCAATTAAAAGAAGGAACAATTATCAATGCAACTACAGATTACATAAGGAACTTAGCAATATCAGTAAGATAAACAGAAATATATGAGTAAATGCAGGAAAATGGAGGAGTTTGAGGGAACATACAGTAAATGCAATGTTTGGGAATGTGGTGGTACTGCACTTTTAAAATGTAAAAGGGCTGAAAAATACACAAATACAAAAGCAGCAAACAGGGGAACATTAACATTATATTCAAAACTGTGGATATGTAAGAGTTTGCATTCAGTAAATGAACCGCGTAAAATATAAACAATAACTGATGAGACAACTACAAGAGGTATTAAACAAGGGCAGTAATACAAGTGCCAGTTAAAAGAAAGCCTTAATATTTGAAACTACAGTCTATATGGAATACATAGACCACTTCAATAAAGTAAAAGAACTTAATGAATACAGGACAATGGGAATATGTAGGAACAGACAGTGTGGGAAGTAATGAACAACAGAGATGATTGTATGAAGTTTAGGGGAGGGGATGTGTTGATCTGTGTTTGGTCATTTAGGATTAGATCTGGACTGTGGGCTAGGTATTTGTTAATTTCCAGGCCTTCCAGCAGGCAGAGTTTACGGCCTCTGTCTGCTAAGTGCAGCACATGGGACAAGGGTGGTGGTTGTGATCCTCACTCAGTACATGCTCAGCAAATGCGGAGTCAAAATTCTGCCATCTCCAGCTGCGTTCATGTTCAGCCAGCCTAGTTGCTATGTCTCTGCCTGACTGACCAATGTAAAACTTGTCGCAGTCAGAACAGGTAATTTTGTCTGTCATACTGTTGGCTAATAACTGTATCTTATCTTTGCTATTGAAAATACATTGGGCTTCCGTGTTCTAAACATAGTAGGAAAGCCTGTACTTGCAGGCTTTCAGTGCTTTGGCTACAATCTGTGATACCTCTCCTAGATATGGTAGTGTACACCATTTCTTGCAGACGGTGGATAGGGAAGCAGATGGGCATAGAGGAGGGGCATAATTTCCTGTTTTTGTTTCCTCTGCAAGATGTGGTCAATAAGAACTGACTGTAGACATTGGCTGTGCCAATAACTCTGCTTTAAAATCATCTCTGGACATGGGGATGGATATGAGACAGAGTACCACTGAGTGTAACGCTGCATGTTTGTGAGTAACAGTAAATAAATAAATAAATAAAAGTAACAGTAAATAAATAAAAAAATGGCGTAGACAGGAAAATAACACAAAATTTATCGAACAGCATGGTTATATAACAGTTTTTGTTAATAAACAGAAATAATAAAATAAAATAAAGTTTGTGCTTGAGAAGGCTACTTCACGTCTTAATGACCATATTATGTCACCATTTTCAGTTTTTAAATTACTTCATTATTTCTATGAAATACTGAAAATCAGATTTTTCTTGCCCCTGGATGCCGATATAGACGGCCCGCAGAGTGATGTACACTACTGGCCATTAAAATTGCTACAACAAGAAGAAATGCAGATGATAAACGGGTATTCATTGGACAAATATATTATACTAGAACTGACATTTTCACGCAATTTGGGTGCATATATCCTGAGAAATCAGTACCCACACCAACCACCTCTAGCCGTAATAACGGCCTTGATACGCCTGGGCGTTGAGTCAAACAGAGCTTGGATGGCGTGTACAGGTACAGCTGCCCATGCAGCTTCAACACGATACCACAGTTTATCAAGAGTAGTGACTGGCGTATTGTGACGAGCCAATTGCTCCGCCACCATTAACCAGACGTTTTCAGTTGGTGAGAGATCTGGAGAATGTTCTGGCCAGGGCAGCAGTCGAACATTTTCTGTATCCAGAAAGGCCCGTACAGGACCTGCAACATGCGGTCGTGCATTATCCTGCTGAAATGTAGGTTTTCGCAGGAATCGAATGAAGGGTAGAGCCACGGGTCGTAACACATCTGAAATGTAATGTCCACTGTTCAAAGTGCCGTCAATGCGAACAAGAGGTGACCGAGACGTGTAACCAATGGCACCCCATACCCTCACGCCGGGTGATACGCCAGTATGGCGATGACGAATACACGCTTCCAATGTGCGTTCACCGCGATGTCACCAAACACGGATGTGACCATCATTATGCTGTAAACAGAACCTGGATTCATCCGAAAAAATGACGTTTTTCCATTCGTTGCATGGGGGCTTAATTAAATATAATGCAAATATTTTTAGTTTTAGTCGCTGTATGTCCGGTTACGCAGTCTCGTAACCGGTTGGCCCTGACTAGTATTAGTACGCAATCTGACTGCATAGAATAACAACAAAGAATGAAACGAAATTTCCGTTAACACAATTAATTAATCAAGTCCCCAGCAACTATGAAAGCTACGAAACAACAAGGCACAAGTGTAGCTGTTCTGTGTGTGGAAGTGTGATTCAACGTACACATCTGGCACGGTTCTTCCTCAATACGACAAGATCGCGTTTTAGTACCTGAATAGTGTAAATTCGCGTAGTCGTTTGTCTTTTGTTTTTGTTTTGAACGGCCAGTGTCGGTTGGTCACAGTCAGTGTGCTCCCTGCCGCCGTTGGATAAGCAGCTGCAGCAGCAAGTCGTATACTCCTAGCTCACTCATTTCTTACATAGTTCAATTCTTAATTTCTTTGCGTGTTTTTGGTACTTGCATTGTTTGATACATAAATTTCGGGCGTATTATAGTATTTGAGAGTTGTAGCATCGCGTTTTAGTACCTGAATAGTGTAAATTCGCGTAGTCGTTTGTCTTTTGTTTTTGTTTTGAACGGCCAGTGTCGGTTGGTCACAGTCAGTGTGCTCCCTGCCGCCGTTGGATAAGCAGCTGCAGCAAGTCGTATACTCCTAGCTCACTCATTTCTTACATAGTTTAATTCTTAATTTCTTTGCGTGTTTTTGGTACTTGCATTGTTTGATACATAAATTTCGGGCGTATTATAGTATTTGAGAGTTGTAGCATCGTGTTTTAGTACCTGAATAGTATAAATTCGCGTAGTCGTTTGTCTTTTGTTTTTGTTTTGAACGGCCAGTGTCGGTTGGTCACAGTCAGTGTGCTCCCTGCCGCCGTTGGATAAGCAGCTGCAGCAGCAAGTCGTATACTCCTAGCTCACTCATTTCTTACATAGTTTAATTCTTAATTTCTTTGCGTGTTTTTGGTACTTGCATTGTTTGATACATAAATTTCGGGCGTATTATAGTATTTGAGAGTTGTAGCATCGCGTTTTAGTACCTGAATAGTGTAAATTCGCGTAGTCGTTTGTCTTTTGTTTTTGTTTTGAACGGCCAGTGTCGGTTGGTCACAGTCAGTGTGCTCCCTGCCGCCGTTGGATAAGCAGCTGCAGCAGCAAGTCGTATACTCCTAGCTCACTCATTTCTTACATAGTTTAATTCTTAATTTCTTTGCGTGTTTTTGGTACTTGCATTGTTTGATACATAAATTTCGGGCGTATTATAGTATTTGAGAGTTGTAGCATCGCGTTTTAGTACCTGAATAGTGTAAAATCGCGTAGTCTCCTTCCGCTGCCAAGCAGTGTGTCAGCAGTGCGCAAGTAGCAGCATTACTGCATTTACTAGGCAATCTTGTATTTTAATAACCGTTTAAATTTTGTCGATTTGTTTGCGCTCTCTGTAGATCAGTTCAGACGTTCTTTGCAAAACAGTTTTTAGCATGGATAGGGACTGCAACTGCTGTGTTCGGATGCAGGCTGAGTTGGCATCCCTTCGCTCCCAGCTTCAGGCAGTGTTGGCTTCGGTCACACAGCTTGAGGCTGTTGCCAATGGGCATCACTGTGGGGGTCCGGATGGGGGTTTGTCGGGGACGGCCAGCTTGTCCCTCGCATCCCCCGATCGGACTAAGACTGTGGTTGCCCGGGATACTGCCCGCATTGAGGCTGATCCCTCACCTGTGGTAGAGTGGGAGGTCGTCTCAAGGTGTGGCAGGGGGCGAAAGACATTCCGGAGGGCTGAACGGAAGGCCTCTCCAGTTTGTCTGACGAACCGGTTTCAGGCTCTGTCTCAGGCTGATACTGATCTTCGGCCTGACATGGCTGCTTGTCCTGTTCCAGAGGTTGCCCCTCAGTCTGCAAGATCCGGGCGGTCGCAGAGGGTGGGCTTACTGGTAGTTGGGAGCTCCAACGTCAGGCGCGTAATGGGGCCCCTTAGGGAAATGGCAGCAAGAGAGGGGAAGAAAACCAATGTGCACTCCGTGTGCATACCGGGAGGAGTCATTCCAGATGTGGAAAGGGTCCTTCCGGATGCCATGAAGGGTACAGGGTGCACCCATCTGCAGGTGGTCGCTCATGTCGGCACCAATGATGTGTGTCGCTATGGATCGGAGGAAATCCTCTCTGGCTTCCGGCGGCTATCTGATTTGGTGAAGACTGCCAGTCTCGCTAGCGGGATGAAAGCAGAGCTCACCATCTGCAGCATCGTCGACAGGACTGACTGCGGACCTTTGGTACAGAGCCGAGTGGAGGGTCTGAATCAGAGGCTGAGACGGTTCTGCGACCATGTGGGCTGCAGATTCCTCGACTTGCGCCATAGGGTGGTGGGGTTTCGGGTTCTGCTGGATAGGTCAGGAGTCCACTACACGCAGCAATCGGCTACACGGGTAGCAGGGGTTGTGTGGCGTGGACTGGGCGGTTTTTTAGGTTAGATGGCCTCGGGCAAGTACAGAAAGGGCAACAGCCTCAAAGGGTGCGGAGCAAAGTCAGGACATGCGGGGACCAAGCAGCAATCGGTATTGTAATTGTAAACTGTCGAAGCTGCGTTGGTAAAGTACCGGAACTTCAAGCGCTGATAGAAAGCACCGAAGCTGAAATCGTTATAGGTACAGAGAGCTGGCTTAAGCCAGAGATAAATTCTGCCGAAATTTTTACAAATGTACAGACGGTGTTTAGGAAGGATAGATTGCATGCAACCGGTGGTGGAGTGTTCGTCGCTGTTAGTAGTAGTTTATCCTGTAGTGAAGTAGAAGTGGATAGTTCCTGTGAATTATTATGGGTGGAGGTTACACTCATCAACCGAGCTGGGTTAATAATTGGCTCCTTTTACCGACCTCCCGACTCAGCAGCGTTAGTGGCAGAACAACTGAGAGAAAACTTGGAATACATTTCACATAAATTTCCTCAGCATGTTATAGTCTTAGGTGGAGATTTCAATTTACCAGATATAGACTGGGACACTCAGATGTTTAGGACAGGTGGTAGGGACAGAGCATCGAGTGACATTATACTGAGTGCACTATCCGAAAATTACCTCGAGCAATTAAACAGAGAACCGACTCGTGGAGATAACATCTTGGACCTACTGATAACAAATAGACCCGAACTTTTCGACTCCGTAAGTGCAGAACAGGGAATCAGTGATCATAAGGCCGTTGTAGCATCCCTGAATATGGAAGTTAATAGGAATATAAAAAAAGGGAGGAAGGTTTATCTGTTTAGCAAGAGTAATAGAAGGCTGATTTCAGACTACCTAACAGATCAAAACGAAAATTTCTGTTCCGACACTGAAAATGTTGAGTGTTTATGGAAAAAGTTCAAGGCAATCGTAAAATGCGTTTTAGACAGGTACGTGCCGAGTAAAACTGTGAGGGACGGGAATAACCCACCGTGGTACAACAACAAAGTTAGGAAACTACTGCGAAAGCAAAGAGAGCTTCACTCCAAGTTTAAGCGCAGCCAAAACCTCTCAGACAAACAGAAGCTAAGCGATGTCAAAGTTAGCGTAAGGAGGGCTATGCGAGAAGCGTTCAGTGAATTCGAAAGTAAAATTCTATGTACAGACTTGACAGAAAATCCTAGGAAGTTCTGGTCTTACGTTAAATCAGTAAGTGGCTCGAAACAGCATATCCAGACACTCCGGGATGATGATGGCATTGAAACAGAGGACGACACGCGTAAAGCTGAAATACTAAACACCTTTTTCCAAAGCTGTTTCACAGAGGAAGACCGCACTGCAGTTCCTTCTCTAAATCCTCGCACAAACGAAAAAATGGCTGACATCGAAATAAGTGTCCAAGGAATAGAAAAGCAACTGAAATCACTCAACAGAGGAAAGTCCACTGGACCTGACGGGATACCAATTCGATTCTACACGGAGTACGCGAAAGAACTTGCCCCGCTTCTAACAGCCGTGTACCGTAAGTCTCTAGAGGAACGGTGGGTTCCAAATGATTGGAAAAGAGCACAGGTAGTCCCAGTCTTCAAGAAGGGTCGTCGAGCAGATGCGCAAAACTATAGACCTATATCTCTGACGTCGATCTGTTGTAGAATTTTAGAACATGTTTTTTGCTCGAGTATCATGTCGTTTTTGGAAACCCAGAATCTACTATGTAGGAATCAACATGGATTCCGGAAACAGCGATCGTGTGAGACCCAACTCGCGTTATTTGTTCATGAGACCCAGAAAATATTAGATACAGGCTCCCAGGTAGATGCTATTTTTCTTGACTTCCGGAAGGCGTTCGATACAGTTCCGCACTGTCGCCTGATAAACAAAGTAAGAGCCTACGGAATATCAGACCAGCTGTGTGGCTGGATTGAAGAGTTTTTAGCAAACAGAACACAGCATGTTGTTATCAATGGAGAGACATCTACAGACGTTAAAGTAACCTCTGGCGTGCCACAGGGGAGTGTTATGGGACCATTGCTTTTCACAATATATATAAATGACCTAGTAGATAGTGTCGGAAGTTCCATGCGGCTTTTCGCGGATGATGCTGTAGTATACAGAGAAGTTGCAGCATTAGAAAATTGTAGCGAAATGCAGGAAGATCTGCAGCGGATAGGCACTTGGTGCAGGGAGTGGCAACTGTCCCTTAACATAGACAAATGTAATGTATTGCGAATACATAGAAAGAAGGATCCTTTATTGTATGATTATATGATAGCGGAACAAACACTGGTAGCAGTTACTTCTGTAAAATATCTGGGAGTATGCGTGCGGAACGATTTGAAGTGGAATGATCATATAAAATTAATTGTTGGTAAGGCGGGTGCCAGGTTGAGATTCATTGGGAGAGTGCTTAGAAAATGTAGTCCATCAACAAAGGAGGTGGCTTACAAAACACTCGTTCGACCTATACTTGAGTATTGCTCATCAGTGTGGGATCCGTACCAGATCGGGTTGACGGAGGAGATAGAGAAGATCCAAAGAAGAGCTGCGCGTTTCGTCACAGGGTTATTTGGTAACCGTGATAGCGTTACGGAGATGTTTAGCAAACTCAAGTGGCAGACTCTGGAAGAGAGGCGCTCTGCATCGCGGTGTAGCTTGCTCGCCAGGTTTCGAGAGGGTGCGTTTCTGGATGAGGTATCGAGTATATTGCTTCCCCCTACTTATACCTCCCGAGGAGATCGCGAATGTAAAATTAGAGAGATTAGAGCGCGCACGGAGGCTTTCAGACAGTCGTTCTTCCCGCGAACCATACGCGACTGGAACAGGAAAGGGAGGTAATGACAGTGGCACGTAAAGTGCCCTCCGCCACACACCGTTGGGTGGCTTGCGGAGTATGAATGTAGATGTAGATGTAGATGCTTTAAACGCCATTTACAATGAAATAATTTAAAAAAACCAGAAATACTATGATTGCACATAGAAACCAGAATTACACTAATACATGAACACAAGTCAGATGCTTTGATGACTGAACCTGTGACCAAGAGACATTGTTAGTTAGGAAATTAAAAAAAAAATAAAAAAATGTGTTTTACCTTCATATATTGACGAAAAGTACACTCTGATCATTACAACATCCCCATTCGAACAACATCTGCTGTCTAGCCCGTCAAAACAACTGCACGCGACATGGCCTCAAATAGTACAGCTATCAACATCCTCTCAGCAAAGCACTAACTACCACTTCTGAACAAGCACTGCCAGTGGAGGCGGCAGAATAATACTCTTTGGCGCAATCTCTGGCGCTGTGACTCAGTGTAGCCACGTTTCATCGTGCAGCCAGATTCGTCGTTGAGTACACCATCGCATGCACTCCTGTCTGTGATGCAGCGTCAAGGGTAACCGCAGCCATGTTCTCCGAGCTGATAGTCCATGCTGCTCCAAACGTCGTCGAACTGTTCGTGCAGATGGTTGTTGTCTTGCCAACGTCCCCATCTGTTGACTCAGGGATCGTTTTTTTTTTTTTTTTTTTTTTTTTTGTGGTTTTAGGGCGCACAGCGTCAACGGTCATTAGCGCCCAGACTACTATAGGAATGCACCGCGAGTCACAAGTTTAAAACAGCAACGCCGGCCGCGGTGGTCTAGCGGTTCTGGCGCTGCAGTCCGGAACCGCGGGACTGCTACGGTCGCAGGTTCGAATCCTGCCTCGGGCATGGGTGTGTGTGATGTCCTTAGGTTAGTTAGGTTTAAGTAGTTCTAAGTTCTAGGGGACTTATGACCTAAGATGTTGAGTCCCATAGTGCTCAGAGCCATTTGAACCATTTTTTTAAAACAGCAACAAAACGGAGAACACGATGAAAGACATACTGACAGGCATAGGATTAAAAAAGAAAACAGCATAATCAAATGTCCTTTGAGAGGGTTGTCAAATTGATAAAATGAAGAACGCGAGCAGCTGCTCGTGGGTCATCCGCTAAAATGGCTTCTACAGTACATGGCAGGCCAATATCGAGACGTAGGGTGTTAAAATTCGGACACGACGTTAAAATGTGGCGGACCGTCAGCAATTGCCCACATGGGCAGAACGGCGCCGGCGCAGCCGTCAGCAGATGGCGATGGCTGAACCGGCAGTGGCCAATTCGCAACCGGGCCAAAACTACCTCCTCCCGCCGAGAAGGGCGTGAGGAGGACGTCCAAGCCACGGGTAGAGCTTTCAAGGCCCGAAGCTTGTTGTCTGAAAGTGCAGCCCAATCGGCATGCCACAGCGAGACAATGCGCCGACAAATTACCCTGCTACAATCTGACGAAGGGACACCACAAGAAGCTGTCCGAGGTTGGAGGACCGCAGCCTTGGCCGCGGCATCTGCAGCTTCGTTCCCAGGGATACCGACATGGCCAGGAATCCACATAAAGCTAACCGGAGAACCGACGTCCACCAGCTGCTGAAGAGAGCGTTGGATCCGGTGCACGAAAGGGTGAACCGGGTACGGATCACCGAGGCTCTGGATAGCGCTCAGGGAATCGGAGCAGATGACATATGCAGAATGTCGGTGGCGGCAGATGTAAAGGACAGCCTGGTAGAGGGCAAAGAGCTCAGCTGTGAAGACCGAACAATGGCCATGGAGCCGATATTGGAAACTTTGTGCCCCGACAATAAAAGAACACCCGACCCCGTCATTGGTCTTAGAGCCATCTGTATAAATGAAGGTCGTATTAATGAACTTCGAACGAAGTTCGACAAAACGGGAGTGGTAGACTGAATCGGGGGTAACCTCCTTCGGGAGCGAGCAGAGGTCAAGGTGGACGCGAACCTGAGCCTGGAGCCAAGGTGGCGTGTGGCTCTCGCCCACTCGAAAGGTGGCAGGGAGTGAAAAATGAAGGTGTTGAAGGAGGCAACGAAAGCGAACTCCAGGGGGTAGCAGGGCGGAGACATACAACCCGTATTGACTGTCAAGAGAGTCATCAAAAAAGGAACGATAAGATGGGTGGTCAGGCATTGCCAGTAGCCGACAGGCATACCGACAAAGCAGTATATCGCGCCGGTAGGTGAGTGGCAACTCACCAGCGTCAGCATGAAGACTCTCGACGGGACTAGTATAAAACGCTCCGATCGCAAGTCGTAAACCCCGATGTTGTATGGAGTTGAGGCGGCGTAAGATGGATGGCCGTGCAGAGGAGTATACGAAGCTCCCATAATCCAGCTTGGAGCGGACGATCGACCGATATAGGCGAAGGAGGACGGTTCGATCCGCTCCCCACGACATACCACTGAGAACACGGAGGACATTGAGAGAACGGGTACAACGGGCAGCCAAATAAGACACATGTGGAGACCAACTAAGTTTCCTGTCAAATGTAAGACCTAAAAATTTTGTTGTCTCCACGAATGGGAGAGCAACGGGACCAAGTCGTAAAGACGGTGGGAGAAATTCTTTGTAGCGCCAGAAGTTAATACAGACCGTCTTCTCGGCAGAAAAACGGAAGCCATTGGCGACACTCCACGAGTAAAGACGGTCAAGAGAACGCTGAAGACAGCGCTCCAGGAAACACGTACGCTGCGCGCTGCAATAGATGGTAAAATCGTCCACGAAAAGGGAGCCTGATACATCAGCTGGGAGGCAATCCATTATTGGATTGATCGCTATGGCGAAGAGAGCGACGCTCAAAACTGAGCCCTGTGGTACCCCATTCTCCTGGCGAAAGGTGTCTGACAGGACAGAACCCACACGTACCCTGAACTGTCGATCCATTAAAAAGGAACGAATAAAAAGAGGGAGGCGACCGCGAAGACCCCATGTATGCATGGTGCGGAGAATGCCCGCCCTCCAACAGGTGTCATAAGCCTTCTCCAAATCAAAGAACACAGCCGCGGTCGGGCGCTTCCGCAAGAAGTTATTCATAATGAAGGTCGACAAGGTAACCAGATGGTCAACAGCAGATCGGCGCCTACGAAATCCACATTGTACATTGGTAAGTAGGCGTCGAGACTCGAGCAGCCAAACCAATCGAGAGTTAACCATTCGCTCCATCACTTTACAGACACAGCTGGTAAGCGAGATGGGTCGATAACTGGAGGGCAAGTGCTTGTCCTTCCCCGGCTTAGGAATCGGGACAACAATAGACTCGCGCCAGCATGCGGGAACATGTCCCTCATTCCAGATGCGATTGTAAGTACGAAGAAGAAAACCTTTACCCGCAGGAGAAAGGTTCTTCAGCATCTGAATATGAATAGAATCAGGCCCTGGAGCGGAGGACCGTGATCGGCCAAGTGCGGTTTCGAGTTCCCGCATGGTGAATGGGGCATTATAACTTTCACGATTCGAGGAGCGGAAGTTAGGTGGCCTAGCCTCCTCTGCCTGTTTGCGGGGGAGGAAGGCAGGGTGGTAATGAGCGGAGCTCGAAACCTCTGCGAAAAAGCGGCCCAAGGCATTGGAGACAGCCTCAGGGGCCACAAGGACGTCATTCGCGACCGTCAAGTCAGAAACTGGTGAGTGGACCTTAGTGCCAGATAGCCGGCGCAGGCTACCCCAGACAACAGAAGAAGGAGTAAAACTGTTGAAGGTGCTTGTGAAAGCAGCCCAGCTGGCTTTCTTGCTTTCTTTAATAATACGACGACACTGTGCACGTAATCGTTTATAATTGACACAATTCGACACTGTAGGGTGGCGTTTAAAGGCGCGTAAAGCACGTCGACGAGCACGTAGAGCGTCTCTACATGCTGCGGTCCACCAGGGGACCGGTACGCGACGTGGAGAAGAAGTAGGGTGAGGGATGGAATATTCAGCAGCAGAGAGAATGACTTCCGTGAGGTGTGCGACCTGACTATCGCAGCTTGGGAATGTTTGATCCTGAAAGGTCGCCCTTGAAGAGAAGAGCCCCCAGTCTGCTTTGGAGATGTTCCAACTAGATGAGCACGGAGAGGGGGTATGCTGCAGGAGATGGATAACACACGGGAAGTGGTCGCTCGAATATGTATCAGAAAGAGCATACCACTCGAACCGGCGTGCAAGTTGGGGAGTACATATAGAGAGATCTAAATGGGAATAGGTGTGAGATGTATCCGAAAGAAAAGTAGGGGCGCCAGTATTGAGGCAGACGAGATTGAGCTGGTTGAAAAGGTCTGCTAACAGGGAGCCCCTCGGGCAGGATGCTGGAGAGCCCCAAAGGGGATGGTTCAAAAATGGCTCTGAGCACTATGGGACTTAACATCTATGGTCATCAGTCCCCTAGAACTTAGAACTAATTAAACCTAACTAACCTAAGGACATCACACAACACCCAGCCATCACGAGGCAGAGAAAATCCCTGACCCCGCCGGGAATCGAACCCGGGAACCCGGGCGTGGGAAGCGAGAACGCTACCGCACGACCACGAGATGCGGGCAAGGGGATGGTGGGCATTGAAGTCTCCAGTTAACAAAAATGGTGCAGGTAGCTGAGCAATAAGTTGCATCATGTCTGCCCTGGTAACGGCAGACGACGATGGAGTGTAAACGGTACAAATGGAAAATGTAAAAGTGGGGAGAGTAATGCGGATGGCAACTGCCTGCAGGCCGGTGTGCAACGTGATGGGATCGTAGTAAATATCATCCCGGACCAGCAACATAACCCCTCCATGAGCTGGGATACCTACCACAGGGGGTAGGTCAAAACGCACAGTGGTGTAGTGTGCCAAGGCAATTGGATCGCACGGGCGTAGCTTCGTTTCCTGGAGGGCTACGACGAGCGGACGGTGCAAGCGAAGCAGCAACTTCAAGTCCTCTCGGTTGGAGCGAATGCTGCGAATATTCCAGTGAATAAGTGCCATCGTAAGAAAAAAGGAAGATGAAAGAAGGGGTCACCTCGGATGCCGCTGAGGGCCTGGCTTCGAGCGAGCACTGCCGCCGCTATCAGTAGGCGGACAGTCATCGTCCATTGGGTCTATAGGTTCATCGGCCATCTTGGGAAGATGGCCGGGAGGGGGAGCTTCCTCCGCCGGTGAACGGCCAGATGTTCGGCTACCAGCGGTGCGGCCAGGCGAAAGGGATGACGGCCTGGGGCGGCAACCGCTGGGTGGCGCAGGAGAAGAAATGCGCCGTGGCGGAGAAGGAGAACTGTGCTTCCTATTAGCCTTCTTGGATGGTCGTTTGGTGGAAGTACCGGACGAAGGCTGGGAGGTCGAGGTACGTAGGAAGTCTGCACGGGACGGTTCCTTCTTGAAGGCCCGTGCATCTGACTTCTGGGTCTTCGTCTTAGCAGAAGCTGATGAAGGGGCTGGTGTCTGTGGGGTGATGGGACGAAGAGGAGACGTCGACCGCGCGATCTTAGCACTGGCCGAACGGACGACCGTGGTGCTGAAGGTCAGATCGCAGGTCTGGGTTGCCACCTCCCTGGCAGTCCGAGGAGAGGCGAGGACAGTACTGTATTTCCCCGCTGGGAGCAGCGTGGGCTTCCTACTAGCCAATAGCTTGCGAGCAGCCGAGGTGGACACTTTCTCTTTGACCCGAATTTCTTGGATACAGCGTTCTTCCTTATAGACAGGACAGTCGCGGGAGGATGCAGCATGGTCACCCTGACAGTTCACACAACGAGGAGACGGAGGTGGACAGTCACCCTCATGGGCATCCCTGCCACAAGTGACACATTTAGCCGCATTGGAACAAGATTGGCGAGTGTGATTGAAACGCTGACACTGGTAGCAGCGCGTAGGTGTCGGGACATAGGGGCGAACAGAAATAACCTCGTAGCCCGCTTTGATGCGCGATGGCAGCTGAACACTATCGAAGGTCAAAAAAAGTGTCCGGGTCGGTACAAGGTCATTGTTGACCTTTTTCATGACCCTATGGACAGCCGTCACGCCCTGCTCAGCGAGGAAAGATTGAATCTCCTCGTCAGTCAAACCGTCGAGGGATCTAGTGTAGACCACACCACGAGACGAATTCAAAGTTCGGTGAGCCTCCACCCGGACAGGGAATGTGTACAGGAGTGTGGCCCGAAGCAGTTTTTGTGCCTGAAAGGCGCTCTCAGTTTCGAGTAATAAGGTACCGTTACGCAACCTGGTACAGGATTTGACAGATCCGGCTATGGCATCGACGCCCTTCTGGATAACGAAAGGGTTGACAGAGGAAAAATCCTTTCCGTCCTCAGATCGAGAAACGACGAGGAACTGTGGGGCAGGCGGTAGTACTTTTGTCACTGGTAGCTGGTCACGTTTCCGTTTTTGGGCAGAAGTCGAGAGAGATGGAGTGAAATCCATTGCGGAGAAATCCCCCATGATTGCCAGCGTCTCCGATGGCGCGCTCCTTCCTTGTGGGGACCCTCTCAGAGGGCACTCCCGCCTTAGATGAATGTTTACACCTCAGGTGACACCTCCCGAGAAACAGACGGAGGGACCAATCGGCATGGTCAGAAGGTATCAGCTCAGGCAATCACCCCTCCCCGGGCCTGGCCCTTACCAGGGGGTACGCGCGTGCCTTACATGTCTACCCAGGGCGGGGAATTACGCGTTACCCCGTCACCGGCTACGCGTGCGAACGCGTGGGTCGGCCTTCAGGCGCGCACAGGGAGGAAGGAAGAAGAGGAAAAAGGAGAGAGAGAGAGAGAGAGAGAACAGTGTCTCAAACGCCGAGGCGGAGACCAGAGAAGGCAAGGAGGAGAAGGCAATGAGAAGGCAATGAGAAGGCAAGGAGAAGAAGGCAATGAGAAGGCAAGGAGAAGAAGGCAATGAGAAGGCAAGGAGAAGAAGGCAATGAGAAGGCAAGGAGAAGAAGGCAATGAGAAGGCAAGGAGAAGAAGGCAATGAGAAGGCAAGGAGAAGAAGGCAATGAGAAGGCAAGGAGATTATGCAGGGGAAAGAGTAAGGAAGACAGTGAGATGGAGAAGAGCAAAGAAAGGAACCAACCAAAGGAAGAAACGAGAAGCGAAAAAGCAAAATGACCGCAAATAGAGGTCGTGGAACCGTCCGTCTCCGGACGCAGGCGCTAACTACCCCCTTGAGGGGGAGGGACTCCTTTTAGTCGCCTCTTACGACAGGCAGGAATACCTCGGGCCTATTCTTACCCCGGACCCGCAGGGGGGACTCAGGGATCGAGACGAGGCTGCACGATCCGTTACAGCAATGCGGATAGGATACCTGTCTTTTCGACTGTTAATGATACGGGGCCGTTGGGATCCCACACGGCGTTCCGTATTACCCTCCTGAACCCACCGATTCCATATTCTGCTAACAGTTACTGGATCTCGACCAACGCGAGCAACAATGTCGCGATACGATAAACCGCAATCGCGATAGCTGTTTGTGTATGATAAGTCAGTTGGAAACTTTCCTCATGTCAGCACGTTGTAGGTTTCGCCACCGGCGCCAACCTTGTGTGAATGCTCTGCAAAGCTAATCATTTGCATATCACAGCATCTTCTTCCTGTCGGTTGAATATCGCGTCTGTAGCACGTCATCTTCGTGGTGTAGCAGTTTTAATGGCCAGTAGTGTAGTTTCCATGCCTCGGCGTAGTCGCTGAGTTATATATGAGGCCTGTTCGGAAAATAAGTGTACTGTGACCGTAACAGGCTGCGGTTTTTAGTTTCTTGGGGCTTGTCACCAATGAGTGGTAGAGGGGGATCCCCTGAGCAGAGCAAGCATCGCAGGAACACGGTAGTGCATAAGCTCACGTTTCAGTATCGAGATGTGTGAAACATGTGGGTAAGAAATCTCGCAAAGTGCGAGCCACGTCCTGTGATCCACTTCCGACTCGAGGAATGAATAACACTCTTCCGAAATTTTTTCGAGAAACAGAACGGTTCACGACGAAGGTGTTACTAGCAGTACGAGCATGTGTAAGCGGTACCGCGAGTTTAGTGGAGGGAGAAGAAATGTTAATGATGAACAGAGGGGGAAAGATCTTCCATTTGACTACTGGGTTGGGACAAAAAATTGAAGAAACTCTTAGCGGGGGCCGCTGATAAAATTTCTGCTATGTACCCACAACTCTCCAGAATTCTCTTATATGAGACACTCACAGAAAAGCTGAGATACAGTAAATTGTGAGTCAGATGGCTCCCAAAACAGCAGCACAGGAAATATCGGGTCATTAGGGCCTTCGATTTTCTTGAGAGAGTTGAACTGGAAGGTGAGGATTCTCTGAGCTATATTGTGACTGGAGATGAGAGGTGGGTATCTCACTGCACACCTAAGGCAAAAAGACAGTCCTCACACAAATTCCCCGTCTGAAGTGTAGCCCTACACTAATTTAAAAGAAATGTACCACTGGAGTGAATAGTCATGTGGCTGTCGTAATGGATGTTACAGCGTAGCTTAGTGAATGATCTGACAGTGAGCTGAGGCTCGAAACTAGTCATAAGGTAATAAAGATGATGAATATTGCAACATCAACAGTTCTCTCCAGTTTACTGCACAAACCATGCAGCTCCTAACGATATGCCTTCAAGAATCATGGAAATTAGTAGACACAATTTCGGGCAAAGAAATCTTAGCCTCAGTGATTTGGGACAGGAAAGGCTCATTTTCATCAAATTTCTGCCTCAGGGAGAGACCATTAATGCACAACGATATTTGAAAAAAGAGACAGCATTGGTCGTATATTTTTTACTATTGCAAAATCGATTTTCTGTCACTGAGTGACCATCTTCAGTGCTATATTGTATAACTTAAATTGGGATGCACTGTTGTCACTAAGCTTACGGCAATCACATAGAGTCTATGTGATTGCCGTAAGCTTAGTGACAACAGTGCATCCCAATTTAAGTTATACAATATAGCACTGAAGATGGTCACTCAGTGACAGAAAATCGATTTTGCAATAGTAAAAAATATACGACCAATGCTGTCTCTTTTTTCAAGTATACCTGTTATCTGGTCGTAGTGCACAAGACAACATGGAGTCGCCAATCAACACAACGATATTGTTGAGACTGTAAAATCCTGAAAAGGATCATTCAAAGCAAGAAGAGGAGAAAGCTAAAGAGAGGATTGTGCTTGTCACACGACAACGACCGTACTCACATGGCCCTAGCCACCAGAGTTCTTTAGGACTCATTTTGTTTGCGTGTTTTGAATCATCCCTTATCCCCTGATTCAGATTATCATCTTTAGATTAGGTTAGATTACATTAGATTAGTTATTCGTTCCATAGATCCGTTCTGGGGAGATCATCGTGGATGTCATTTTTTAAAGCTGAAATAACAAAATAATAGTATGAGTATATACAATACATCATTTGTTTCTATTAAAAAATTAGTCAGTGGAGTAGAAGACGTTGGCCACTTGTAAGTCTTTCAGGCTCCTTTTAAACTGATCTTTATTTGTAACTAGATTTTTTATGATTGCTGGCAAATTATTGAAGATGAGTGTTCCTGAATAGTGGACAGCATTCTGAACTAAAGTAAGTGCTTTTAAGTCCTTGTGCAGATCATTTTTGTTCCTGGTATTGTATGTGTGAACTGAGCTGTTTGTTGGGAAAAGAGATATATTATTTAGGACAAATTTCATTAAGGAGTAAATATACTAAGAGGCAGTAGTTAGTATACCCAGTTCTTTGAAGAGGTTTCAACAGGACGTCCGTGAATTTACTCCACAAATAATACGTATTACACGCTTTTGGAGTCTGAAAACTATTGTTTGACTTGAAGAGTTATCCCAAAATATTATACCATATGACATTAGGAATGAAAGTAGGCAAAGTATGCAAGCTTTTTCATTTTTAAGTCACCTACGTATGCTGACACTCGAATTGCAAATACAGATTTGTTAGGGCGTTTCTGTAGTTCTGTGGTGTCCTCCTCCCAACTGAATTTATTATCAAGTTGTAATCCCAGGAATTTAAGACTGTCAACCTCTTCTATCTGCTCTTCTTCATACTTTATGCATATGCTGGGTGGAAACCTCTAACACGTTCTGAATTGCATATAGTGAGTCTTTTCGAAGTTTTATGACAGTGAGTTGGCTTTAAACCATTTATTAATATCCATGAAAATATCATTAGCAGATCTTTCTAGAACTACACTCGACTTACTATTTACTGTAATACTTGTGTCATCCGCAAACAAAACGAACTCTGCTTCTGGCACCCCACTGACAGCACACACGAGTGGAATTAAATTTGTAGCCAATGAGCAGGTGCAGAAAGAGGTTCTCAAGTGGGGGAAGAAGCTGGCATGAGCGTTCTCCGAGGAGAGCATAGAAAATCTTGTGCCACAGCTCACCGCTTGCATTCAACGGAATGGCAATTACACCAAAGTGACAAACGTCATGTGACAGGTATGCAGTTATACAGATGGAGGTAGTATCTCGTACACAAGGTATAAAAGGGCAGTGCATTGGCGAAGCTGTCATTTGTACAAAGGGCATTCATTTGAAAATATTATCGACGTGACTCTGGCTGCACAACAAGAATTAACAGACTTTCAGCTACCCAAATGAGGCACTCCGAATTGTTAGGGAATTCAGTGTTCCGTGATCCACAGTGTCAGGATACCAAATTTCAGACATTACCTCTCCATTGCAACTGTGTGGGGAGACGGCCTCCGCTTAAAGGCCAAGTACAACGGCGTTTGCATATATTTGTCCGTGTTAACAGTCAAGCGTCACTGCGTGAAGTAACCGCAGAATATGAAATGGAATTATCACACAAGATCAGTCGTAGGTAAAGCAGGTGGTAGCCTTCGGTTTGTTGGTAGAATGCGCGGGAACTGCAGTCAGTCCACAAGGAAGATTTCTTACAAATCACTCGTGCGACCGGTATCCAAAATATCGCTCAAGTGTGTGGCACCTATACCAGGTTGGACTAACGGGGGATATTGAACGCATACAGAGAAGCGCAGTACGAATGGTCTCAGGTTTATTTAATTCATGCGAGTGTCACGGAAACAACTGACCTGGAGGACTCTTAAAGGTAGACATAAATTATCCCGAGAAAGTTTATGAAAAAAGTTTCAAGAACAGGCTTCAAATGATTATTCTAGGAATATACTACAATCCCCTACGTATCATTCACTTAGGGATCCTGAGGATAAGATAACAATAATTACTGCGTGCACAGAGGCATTCAATCATTCTTCCCATCCTCCGTATATGAATGGAACTGGAAGAAACCCTAATAACTGGTACAACGGTACGTACTCTCTGCCTTGAACCTCATGGTGGTTTTCAGAGTATAGATGTAGAAATCAATGTGGGACGTTCGAAGAAAGCATCCTTTAGGACTGTGCGGCGAAATATGACGTTAATGGGCCATGGCAACAGGCGACAGACGCGATTGCCTTTGCTAACAGCACGACATCGACTGCAGTGCCTCTCCTGGGCTCTTGACCATATCGGTTGACTCTAGACGTCTAGAAAACCGAGGCCTGGACAGATGAGCCCTGATTTCAGTTGGTAAGATTGTAGGGCTTAGACCCTCAAAGCCACGGACCCAAGTTGTCAACAAGACACTGTGCAAGCTGCTCGTGGCTCCATAATGGTGTGGCTGGCCGCTGTGGCCAAGCGGGTCTAAGCGCTTCAGTCCGGAACCGCGCTGCTGCCACGGTCGCAGGTTCAAATCCTGCCTCGGGAATGATGTGTGTGACGTCCTTAGCTTAGTTAGGTTTCAGTATTCTACGTCTAGGGGACTGATTACCTCAGATGTTAAGTCCCATAGTGCTTAGAGCCATTTGAACCATAATGGTGTGGGCTATGTTTACATGGAATGGACAGGGTCCTCTGGTCCATCTGAACGATCATACACTGGAAATGGTTATGTTCGGCTACCTGGGGACCATTTGCAGTAAAACAAATATCGTATTTTTAATGGATGATAATGCGCCATGTCACCGGGACACAACTGTTCGCGATTGTTTTGAAGATTCCGGACAACATCGAGCGAATGATTTGGCCCCCAGTTCGCCTGACATTAATCTCATCGAATACTTAGGGGACACAGTTCATGCACAAACTCCAGCACCGGCAACACTTCCGCGGTTATGGACGGCTATAGAGACAGGATGGCTCAGTATTTCTGCATGGGATTCCCAACGACTTGCGTCCATCTCACGTCGAATCTGCTGCACTACGCCGGAGAAAAGGGAGTCCGTCACGATTGTGAGAGGTATCCCATGACTTTCTTTTACCTCAGTGTATTTGGAAAAAGAGTGCACAAATGTATCAACAACGTGCTTAATTGTTTCAAATACATTTTTTCTAAAAAACAAAATAAAAATCTTGCAGACTTACTTTCCGAATATGCCTCCTAGATTATTTTACCCTACGACTAAAACAGCTTCTGGGAATATCGTATTTTCGCTTGATATCTAGTGCTACAGATTTTGACGCCGCACTGAACTGTCATTTCAAGATTATCCGCGAAGCAGCCAAGGAACATAAAGTCGGAATCCAATTTCATCGTCCGGGAACTACTGAACGACGAAATTGAATTTTGACCGATATTAGAAGCGTGTTCCACTCAGATTTACGACCCTTTTACACGAGATCGGGGACAATCCCAAATTTCGAAAAATTTGTAAAAAAAATATAAATAAACAAAAACGCTGATTTCGACATGTCGGTAAAATAAGTTGATTTTGCCTTGTCGTTTACGCGAAATTTTTGTCACTGCTCATTTCACAGTGCAGCGCTTGTTGTAGCCTAGCTTCAGGCCCAACTCCAAGCACAAAACATCAGTTCCCTCTCGGTAGCCTCGCGTGCGTTGCCTCGCGCCTTCAGATTTCTGTCACAATCATTCACCAGCGTGCGCATTTCGGCCACAGGCAGCGAACACTGCAGGGACAGAAACAATGCGGTGGCCCATGCCGCGTTCTTTATGTTGAGCCGGCATTGTATGTGGAAGCGGGGGAATCCCCGGCTCTGAGCTTTGTCGCTGCTGGAAGCAGAAGGGGGTGGGTGTTGTGCTGGTAGTTGTGAGTGGGGTGGGGCAGGGGGGGGGGGAAGAGTGGAAGGGTTTCACCGAGCCGGCTGGATCCAGCTCAGCCATCGAGCGCCGAGCTCGGGGCTCGGATGCCCACACCAGCCTCGGCTGGCGGGCTAAGGATTTCCGATGCGCCATCGACTTGCATAATGCCGCATAAATGACTGGCGACCAAAGCGAGCTTCACAACCTGTTTGATGTATGGCCGGGCCGCTGAGGAAGTGGCTTGAAAGCCGAAACGCTGTGGCGGAGAGAGAGGTCGCGGGGAAAATGAGGTTGTGACGTGCGAGGTAACGGTCCTTCGGCTTCCGTCTCACTGAATCTGAATTCTGATAAAACAGCGGGTCTGGAAAGGAGCTTTACCGCTTCTGTCTATGATGGCATCGAAGCCGAGAAACACATTCCTGGGACTCCATCAGTCTGTTTTGATAAGGCTTTTTTCTCAAACTCTTCATCTCAGAATATCAACTGGATCCAAGAACGACAATTGTTGGTTTTATGTTCCCTGCAATACTACACCTACGCTCACTACCACCGACCATTATACCGGGGAGCTGCAAATACCAAAATAATTAAAATCAAGGGTAGAAACTGACGTTTTATTGCTATGAAATGGTTGTTAACAATCTAATTCGTAGCGAAATAAGTTTTCACATGGTAACTTACAATCAGGTATGTAAACACTCGGTATGTCTTGCAAACGAACCTTTTACGATTCACACACATAACAGTTCTATTGTTCTTCCTGGCACAACCACAGCAGCGTGCTGCTCTAGCATTGTTATCCTTTTGAGTGGTTTTTAGGGGTGTAATTTGTCGTCCTTTTCCCCGAATAGCACTTATTCATCGACTGTCACAAACTCTTCAGCGCTGTCATCGTCACCGCACTAATCTTTGTCCATTTCAGCGCCTCTGCATCCGCCTCTTCCTTCAGAATCACTCTCACCGTCTCAGTAAAGTAGCCAGAGAATCTCCTCATCCAGTAATTTTTGCTTGTCATTTTCGTCGAATCCGTTTAATACAATAAAATTCACTCACCTGACATTTATGTTTTATAATTATTTGGTCTGTAACAATTATCGGCAGACTAGCACAGTTTTACGTCGCGACAAAATACAGGAATATTGCCGGCCGGGGTGGCCGAGCGGTTCTAGGCACTACAGTCTGGAACTGCGCAACCGCTACGGTCGCAGGTTTGAATCCTGCCTCGGGCATGGATGTGTGTGGTGTCCTTAGGTTAGTTAGGTTTAAGTAGTTCTAAGTTGTAGGGGACTGATGACCTTAGAAGTTAAGTCCCATAGTGCTCACAGCCATTTTTGAACAGGAATATTATACTAGGGTTCGTGGTGTCACAACAGTGCCCTAATGGAAAACAGAACTATTTCAGTTTAAAACACGCACTATGATGGCACAATACACTAATAATGTAATGATGGCTTACCAGTGATCAATTATTCAGACAGTTTTGGGCACGTCTTGCATTGTGACTGCCGGAGAGCATCATGACGTCGGCGTGACGAGACTCGAAGCTGACGCAACGTTGACGAGACATCAAGAACAGTGGAACGAAACCCACGCAATTGGGAGAATAAGTAAAATTGTGCAAAATTTGGAAAAAATGCGTAAAATAGTGGAAACATAGAAATAGGAGAAAACGTTGGAAAATTGGAGTATTAGGTTGGTGCATAAGTTCGTAGCGTTTTTCCGTAAGTTCGATAAACGCAACAGATACACACAACAGAGATTTTAGTCATCAATAATATACTCTCCCACATTATTTACAACAGTCTGCCAACGCTGTTGTACTTTTAGAATCCGCGACTGTAGAAATCGCGTGGTTTTGAGGCGAAGAACTCGTCGAGCCATGATCAGAGCGCATATTCATCCGGAAAGGAAGTTCCTTGAAGGTTGTTCGATAGAGAGCGGGAAAGCTAAAAATCTGCGGTCTCAAAATCAGAAGAATAAGGTGGGCGCACAGTGACTCCCCAACTCAAATACTGTACACTGTCTTTTGTCAGTATAACAGTATGTGGGCGGGCGTTGTCGTGCAGTAACAGCACTTCACGCAGTCTTCCTGGTCGTTCTTCTTGGATTGCGTCTGCAAGACGTCTCAGTTGTTCACTATTGTCGACAAAAAATGTCAGCAATGACGGTTACTCACCGGGGCAAGCAGTTCGTAGTACACCACACAGTCGCTGTTTCACCGAAAGTATAACATCATCTTTTGTGCAGGTCTTTGTACAGGGAGTTGCTGTTTTGTTGGGATTCAACCGTCCCTTATTTTCCTTATGTTAGCATTAAAGACGCCATTTCTCGTCACTAGTGTCGATACAGGACAGGAATGGTCGGTGTTGTTCACGTGCAGAGTTTCACATTTGGCCACTCGCTGATTTTTGCGATTTTGGCTTAGAGCATGCGGCACCCATATACCCGATTTTTTAACCTCCCCATTGCGTGCGAATGTCACACTGTGAGGGAATGATCACTGTTCATTATATTTGCCAGTTCTCAAGTACACTGACGATTATCGTGGTTGATTAATGCGTTTAGACTATCTTCAATAAATCCCGAAGGTCTTCCTGAACAAGGAAAGTCACTAATGTCAAAACGATCCTCCATGGAACGAGGAAACAATTATCTTACTGCTCTCACTCCTCTGTCGAACTCAAGGAGAAGAGTGTGTCGTGGATGTTCCGATTTCAACACTTGGCACTCCGGCGTCCACAACTCCACTCACGTGCTCCAAACGACAGAATGACAATTTGTAAACTGAAATAGCTACAGTTAAATGCAAATTAAAAAATGACAGTCGATAAATAAACCCATAGCAGCCGGAATACGAACATGAAAACAAAAATGCTACGAAGTTACACACGAACCTGATCAATACTAATATTATATATGCGAAAGTAACTCTGACTATTACGCTTTCACGACTAAACCACCGAACTGATGTCGATAAAATCTGGCATGGAAATAGCTTGAACGCTGAGGAAAACATAGAAAAAAATATAAATTTTGTAATACAGCATATTTATTGATTTGAAGAATACAACGCGAAATAAGAAACAACTACTATTCTTTAAAAAAGCTATATATTTACTCTCTGACCTGTGAACTATATCATACTGTGAAAATGCTTTCATTGTATGATATTTTCTATATGATACGATTCAACGTAATGAATACAATGTATATTGTGTCCCATACGCTTCTGAACCCTGATGAAAAAGATAGGCTACTTCACAACGTGTGTAGTACAAGATATTTATCGATTTGAAGAATGTTACGTAAATTAGGGAAAAATATTTACTGTTTAGAAAAGCTATTTACTATCTCACTTTTGAACTTCATCATATTTGTAAAAATGCTTTTACTGGTTGAATGCTATGCGTAATACGATTCAACGTAATCAGTACAATGCGCATTTAACTCTCAGCTTGTTTAATCCGCTTTTCCATACTAAAATCATTATTATTAATTGCTTAGTAACTCACTCTTTTACATTTCCGCGACTCTACCGCTGAACCGATTCCGATAGTATTTGGTATGAAAACAGTTTGAACCCTGAGAAAGACCAAAGGTTACTTCAGAAAGTTGTATTTTTTTAGAGTTATTAACTATTTTAAATAAAGTACACGTGAGAGGCATAAAGACGACGCTGGCCCGATGGCCGGTGACTCTTAATGTCTCTAGATCATTCAGTGACAGTGCAACTCCAATGTTATTGTGTGCGTGGGTTATGAAACTGGGTTTCTACGCCACCTCTCTTAAGTGATGAGTTTTGGTGGGAACAGAACAGTAACATCGGAGGGTAATCAAGAGAACCATATTTAAAACTATTGCTATAAACCTCGCAGACGTAATTCTAACTTAGTCCATACTTCTAAGCGAACTAAAGCTGCGAAAGTTACTCGATCCAACAATTCTCGGAGCAATCTCATATCCCCCGGAACTTGAATAGAGGTGGCCCTAAGAGTTACAGAGACGTTAGAACAATAACAAGCCAACCGCATTTTAGAAGCTGAGTGTCACTCGTCTCTTACAGCTTTCAAGCCGCTTGAAAACTCACAACGACCAACAGAGTCGTACTTTTGTACGTGGTATGTGTGAAGCTTTTGGTAGGACTGCAGTTGATTATGATCTATTAACTGACTATGTTAGTCATACATTAGTCATCACCGGGGAATGAATCGAAACTGTAGGTACCATAACGTATTAAAATGGAAGGGAGAAAAGGTTGGTATGTGTTGCTCTGGTGATAAAATATCGTATCCAGTACTAGGTTAGCCAGAGAAACCCCTAAAAACTCCGCTTCTGCACTAATGTAATTAAACGAGTCATTTTTTAAATGTAATTAGAAAATATAATGTATGCTTTCAAATTCGACATACAGCAAAATAATAGAAACGTATTCATTGTGTCCCTAGACACCGGCATTCCACACAGTTTTATACATACGTCTCTACACTACTATGTACACAGATATCTCACATAATTACAAGCTTACCTGCTCACCATCACCCATCATAACAAAACTTCTGAGACACGAGCGAAGCAGCAGGTAACAGTTAGTACTTACATACCTCTTTGTGTTGTCCCAACTGGTGCTGCGAACCACGAAATTCGCGTAATATTAGACTTAATTTGTTACCAACACATACTCATACCCCAGACCTAAAACGACATGACCTAACGTAATTACAATTAAATTAATTTGTTATTAACAAACAGCTACACCCTAACCCTCCCGCTATGGTGCACAACTTTAGAATGAACCCACCCAGCTGGCCGAGGTGACCGAGCGGTTCTAGGCGCTACAGTCTGGAACCGCGCGACCACTACGGTCGCAGGTTCGAATCCTGCCTCTGGCATGGATGTGTGTGATATCCTTATGTTAGTTAGGTTTAAGTAGTTCTAAGTTCTAGGGGACTGATGACCTCAGAAGTTAAGTCACATAGTGCTCAGAGCCATGTTTTTGAACTCACCCACTTACGTGCTCCAGTTATAGAAGAAGAGCTGAGGGAGGGGCTTTAATCCTATTGTTCCAGTGGATGGGAAGGAGAGGGCGAGGAGAGGGGGTGGAGGTGACCTTGATAATTTGTTGGAGGTTCTCCAGGGGGAGCAGAGGGGCGGGGGGTGGAGTGACTTTGAATATAACTATAACAAGTGTGTAGCCTGACATTCGAAGTAATTTTTAAGATAGTAATCTGTTTCAGAACCTGCCTTTGATAATTACTGCCACTCTAAATCGCGTCCCTTTAAAATCGCCCCCCTTGAAATCCTATTATCTTGAGGTAAGTGCCCCTTTAAGTCCAGAACTCGTCATTGATAACTCCTTGTATGTGCTTGATATGACTCCGTAGTCTAAATTGGCCAGAACTAGCAAATAAAAGATAAATACTGCAGCCTAAAAGTGACAATGGTCTCTTTTTCAGAAGTTAAATTACATGTCGTCCAAACTAAAACGGTCCTCACACGGGACGTATTTGTTATCGTGAATCACGCCAGACGTGCTATATCTCACAGAAGTGCTCCTCATCGTGATTTGTGACCTATGCGCTCTCCAACGGTAGTTCCCGGATGCATCTGCACCATAAATCACACAGTCTGTACGAAAATGGACGAGAGAATAACCGATGCGTTAGTTCCGTAAGCGGTTGTCGAAGAAGAGCGGAGAAAATCGCGAATAAGATTCTGGACCTGCCGATGGCTTGAAGAGCGAATGCTGGCAGAGTAACATTATATAATCCTGCACAGCGCTCTGGCATACATACTACCAGAAGTTAATCGATAACGCAATTGAATCTTCATCACATTTTTTGTTTTAAATTGAATATAATTAAAGTACAGTGTCCAATGTCAATTGCGCATGAATAATATCCATACTCTCGACGTTGCATTGACTAACATCACTCTAAAGTAGGTTACTTATATTTTTTTCTTACTCTGGTAACATTTTTAATAGGAGAAAACATCTGCCTTATGAAAGGAAAAATTCTGTTACCTACATATATTTCAAAACTTTACGTTCCACTCGTACCTTCTGGGTTTTTTATTGTTATTCTCCCTGCAAAGCTTTTGCGTCTCAAAAACTTGTGGCAGTTCCTATGGATTCGATCTAAGGCTATTTCTACGAAATCTATTCAGAAATGTACGCAACATTCGTAATTTCGCGCGAAACGTGTGCTGGAGTGAAATGCGGTTGGCATCTTTGCACACGCCTGTGTTTAATGTGTATCTGCCACAAGTTTCATTGTTGTATGAACAGTGCTGTATAGAGTACAACGCTGTGTCGTACAGTTTGCGAACTTCGAGATGGCAGAGGCAGAGAAGCAACGCGTCTGCATTAAATTCTGCGTACAACTCAAGAAAACTATTACATAGGCACGTCAAATGATGCAGAATGTCTACAGCGATGAGTGCTTAATCCGTAATCGGTGTTACGAATGGTTCACACAGGAAGTTAAAGACGACTCTCGTTCTGGACACCCTTTGACGTCTACCGACGACGCTCATGTCACAAACTTCAACAAAATTGTACGTGCCAAACGAAGACTGACTGTCAGAGAAGAATGTGGCATTTCAGTTGGATCATATCATGAAATCTTGACACAGGATCTTGGAAAGCATCGTGTTGCCTCCAAGTTCGTCCCGCGGTTCATGAGTTAAGACCAGAAAGACCTTCGCCTCGCAATCTGTGAAGAGATTTTAGATCACACAAATGGGAACGAGATGTTCCGTAAGAGAATCATAGCTGGTGATGAGACGTGGGTCTACGGTTGTAATGTTGCGACCAACGTTCAGTATTCATAATGGGTCGAGAAAAGTTTTCCAAAGTTGAGAACCACGTTTAAGGACGAAGATTTGCAACGATAGACGAGATAAACGAAAATTCGCAGACGATCCAGCAAGAGGCGTACCAAGACTGCTTCCTTAAGTGGAAACGGCGTAGGGAGAGCTGTAACAATTGCGGAGGAGACAATGCAGAATAAGTAAAAGGTACGCGTGGAAAAATTTTTTGGACAAACTACCGGAATTTTTTGAACAGACCTCGTATATAATAATTCTATGTTAATTCAAGGTAATATACATTTGCAGCTCAAGGCTATGACCAAGAATACGTGGTTGAACCGCGTTTTCGGCCTCTTATTTGTGATGTATCGAAAATTAGGCCTGCAATGCCATTTTGGAGAATAAGATGACTATAATATTATAGTTAACTAACGTAATTCTAAGACTTTATTGTGCTGGTGGTGTCATATAAAATCAACGTTACCCAACTTGTTTTTCTATAGGCAAAGAACAAAATTTTCTTCTTTTATTCATATTGAGAGACTAATTCATAGTTTTCTGTGTGTTGTTTGTTGGAAATACCGAAATTAAGATGACTTTCAACGTCCAAAAAAAATTATGGCAACATTTTTAGCTTGTTTACTGAATTTTACGGTACACATTCAGCTGTAAGATGTGGACAGTCGAAGAACAACATTCGCAAAACTGTAAAACTCCCGCTTTGTTTCGGATCCAGGGCTCCAAATGCTGGTTTGATTTATTAATAATCGCTATTTCTAACATGACACGGAATTAACATCGGTTTCATAATTTAGTTCACGATTTACTGCTGAAAGTGTCAATTTATATTTGCACCGATTGGATTCGAATTAACTTAAATGTGACCATATATTAGCCAAGAAAGCTATAGCAATTAATTATCATACTGTTATGAAGCGTGGTCAACAGAGATAATGAGAGATCAATAGCTGTCGGAATTTTAATAGTATTCACATACCTATTGCTTGCATTTCTGTTCGGTTAAACAGAGCAGCTCACTGGGGAAAGGTAGTAGGCTTATTTAGTAATATAGTAGGTAGCGATTGGATTGCTTACTGCAGTACGATGCTTGTCACTAGCAGTGCCTATTAAATCATTTTAATTCACTCGTAGAAAAGATGTAAACTCTAAGAATATGCTTTTTAGGTCTTAGAGGTAGCGTAGGAATAGTGTGTGATTTTATTTCGAAGCAATATGTCCAATTTAACTCCTCAATATGTTCTTTTGCAGATTTCTGGCGTGCCTGTTTCACCTTCTCTGCAACTAGAAGGTGAGTTGCTGCATTTGGTTGTACCTGTACCACAACTTTACTAACTGGATAACAAGCTTGATTAGAGGCAGCGGGCGTTTTCTTACAAATCGACAAGGGAAAAATGTACTCAGCATTGCCTGAAAATTAGACCTGACGTTTTCCGAATGACCTTGCAACTGTACAGTTTTATTCGTTTAATAATAAACTAATAAAAAAATTGTTCAAATGGCTCTGAGCACTATGCGACTTAACTTCTGAGGTCATCAGTCGCCTAGAACTTAGAACTAATTAAACCTAACTAACCTAAGGATCACACACATCCATGCCCGAGGCAGGATTCGAACCTGCGATCGTAGCGGTCCCTCGGTTCCAGACTGTAGCGCCTAGAACCGCACGGCCACTCCAATATACTAATAGTAATCTAATAATCATGAAGATGACAGCAATGATGTCTTGCATGAAACGTCCGCTCATTACTTGTTGCCAGACCGAGAACATCGATATTTATGTCGACTCACCTATTAACATTTGTTTCTTTTTCTAACACCAGTTTCATCTGTTTCCGACATATCTCCTCTATCTTTTTGTCAGTGGACTGTCTACAGTGCATAATAATATCTATAGCAGGCATTGTCTGACTTGTGTTTGCTGCTCATTTTTGTCGTATTTTTAAATATAGAGCGGACATGTTTTCACGCATGCCATGTCAAATAATGCAAGTTTTCATTTACGTAAACAGCAATAATTTAACTATGCGGTTTCGTGGACGCTTGATTTGCTTATATTTTTCGAAAGTCTTTAAAATGTGTGAGAGAGACTGTTTTATTTTACTAGGTGGCCGGTAGGAGGGTTTGAACAGCATACGACTGCCGGATCTTACCATAGCGCTACATCGCAAGACCGAGCCATCATGATGACTTTGTGATCTCCTGAAGTCACATCACGTAAAATAGCGGGATGATTCCCTTCAAAGGAACACAGTTGATTTCCTAACCCATTGCATGTCTGTCAAATTGGAAATACGAGGGGCGTTCAATAAGTAATACAACACCTTTTCTTCCTGGAAACAGGCTAGTTTTATTCAGAACACATCACATTATTCCTCGCTCTTTTGGCCATAAAACCCATTTTTTTTTCCAAAGTAATCTCCGTTCAGCACGACGGCCCTTCGCTACGTTACTGGGAGGGTCTGTATGTCCGCATGGTACCAGTCTTCTGATCGACGTCAGAGCCAACGTCTTGCTCCATAATAGACTGCCTATTATCCACGTACTGCTTGCTGCGGAGTGCATCCTTCATTGGGCCAAACAGATGGAAAGTGCGAGATCCGGGCTGTGGGGTGGACGAGGAAGAACAGTCCAATTAAGTACTGTGAGCTCCTTGAATTCGGGAGGACGACGGTTCAACCCCGCGTCCGGCCATCCTGATTTAGGTTTTCCGTGATTTCCCTAAATCGCTCCAGGCAAATGCCGGGATGGTTCCTTTGAAACGCACGGCCGACTTCTTTCCCCATCCTTCCGGTGACCTCGCTGGTCTCCTTCCCCAAACAACCCAACCCCAACCCAACTGTGAGCTCATCTCTGGTGTGAAGACTTATGTAATGCCTTGCGTTATCACGCAGAAATAGAAGTTCGTTTGAATTTTTGCGGTGACGAACGCGTTGAAGTCGTTTCTTCAATTTCCTGAGGGTAGCACAGCACACTTCCGAGTTGATCGTTCCACCACGAGGGAGGACTTCAAATAGAAGACCGGCGCCATGACTACCGGCTGAGTGTGCCGCTTTGAACATTTTCTTCGAAGGAGAGGTGGTGTGGCTCATACAAGACGGAGCTCCACCCCATCGAAGCTGGAGAGTATTTAAATAAATAAATGTCCTGTGACTATGTCTTCCCGTCTGGTAGACCGTTCGCCGGGTGCAATTCTTTCGATTTGACGCCACTTGGCGACTTAGACGACGATGGGGAAGAAATGAAGATGATTAGGACAACACAACACCGAGTCTCTGAGCGGAGAAAATCTCCGACCCAGCCGGGCCCTTACGATTGACATTCTGTCACGTTGACCACTCAGCTACCGGGGACGGACAGGAGAGTGTTTGATGTCCTCGAGAAAAGCTTTGGGAATCGCATTTTGGCTCTGGGGTACCCGGAGGCCACTGGCATGGGCCTCGACTGGCCGCCATATTCTCCGGATATGAACACATGCGACTACTTTTTTGTGGGACTGTGTTAAGGACAAGGTGTACAACAATAACCACAGAACCATTCCTCAGCTGAAAATAGCCGTTCAGGAGGTCATCGGCAGCATCGATTTTCCGACACTTCAGCGGATCATGCAGAATTTCGCTATTCGTCTGCGCCACATCGTCTCCAATGATGGCAGGCATATCGAACATGCCATAACCTAAATCCAAATATCTGTAGTAACGTTTACATGTTGAATAAAGTGTGTGCAGACTGTAGTTTGTAACTAACTTAGTTTTTTTTTCATGTAGTTCAATAATTGTGACCCGGTATATTCAGAACTTTAAATGTAGATGGCGCCCGAATAAGGCACGACATTTTAAAGTCCATAATATGATTTGAAAGTTGTAGGGGCGTGGTACATAGAATTTTTATAAAAATTTAAAGTCTGTGAGACGATTACTCTTACTCTAAAATTAATTGGTTCAAATGGTTCAAATGGCTCTGAGCACTATGGGACTTAACTTCTAAGGTCATCAGTCCCCTAGAACTTAGAACTACTTAAACCTAACCAACCTAAGGAATCACACACATCCATGCCCGAGACAGGATTCGAACCTGCGACCGTAGCGGTCGCGCGGTTCCAGACTGTAGCGCCTAGTACCTTATTCCTAGTATTGTTACGATGTACGGAGCTGTTGGTTGGAGATAGACACATATTATTTGTAACAAATTTCTTTAAGGTATAAATATACTGAGAAGCAGTGGTGTGAACACCCAGTTCCAGCAGGTTTTTCCGGCCGGCTAAAAGTAATTGCTGATAAAACTTTTTATCATTCTGACGTATTCTGACATCAAAATGTTTATAGCTCGTCAGTGTTGTCGACAGCTTGCTATGGGAGAGAGGATGGGAGGGAGGTAGTGGCCTGTGGTTCTCTAAATCAGACAGAAAGACAGAGAGAGAGAACCATTGTGAACGAACACCACACTGTAGCAGCTGTGCAGTTTCACAGTTGAAGTCTGTACACAAACGTACAGATAGCAACCGAAATGCTCAAAGTGCACAGGTCGGCAGGAGACGGACAGTTGAGGTGTCTTAGTGAAGCTCTGACTCAACATGAGAAAGTGTTTCAGGCAGCGGTGCTGCGTTATTTTGCGCGAGCCTGCAAATCTCAAGTGTAGCCTAGAGCTCTACTGATGTGCACATCCTCGAGACTCAACACTTTGCTTCCTTCGTTACAGCGACTGAATATAAATGAATGGTTACTTATGGCAGCAAGGTGCTACATAGCGCAGTCACAGGAAGCCACTGCACGACAGATGAAATATGCCAGCGCCACAGACGCCCCGCACTGTATCTGCGCCTTCCGCTTCCTGCGGTCTCGTGATAACGGGCGATAAACCCGCGCCGCTGGCTATTTGCATGTAATTCGGCGGCGTTCTGTTTGGCACACGGCGGCTGGAGGCACACGCTCCTGTCTGGTACTGCGCAAGTAGTGGGCGTCTGTCGGCGCGGCAGGGACACGCACGAAGCTACAGCCGGGCCCCGCAGCCCCCGATAATGGCTTACGGCGAACTAATTAGAGCTTAATTGAAATTCCCAGTGAGCTGGGGAGGCGCGCCGACCATCTATTTTCAACCACTCGCCGCCTCCGGGCACGCCTGAAATATGGGCCTCGCCGACGAAGGCGCTCGCGATAGCAGATGGCCGCCGCCCGATAGCGTCTGCCGGCTGTGACGTCACGGCGCGGTGGGTGTAGTAGTGGAGGTGAGGGGTGTGGGGGGAGTGGGGTCTGCAATTAGGCCACGGAGCAGAACGGCTACGGGGGTCCGGCTAATAGCCGCTGCCGCGTCTGCCCGTCCTACTGAACCTCTCCGTTACGTCGGAGACGCTCGGCTCTCCTAGGACTGAGTGGTCCCGCCCTAAGGGAGACGCTGCGAGGTCCGCGTGGGGAAGTGTCCGCGGGTAAGATGCAGCGGGGCATCTGGAACCACAACAACGAATTCGCCTTATAGCGTCTTCAAAGAGCAACCGAAAAATATAGTCACTCGGATGGGAATCGAATTTTTTTAATTTTTTATATTTGTGGAGGATGTGATAGATGACGATCAGTTTGGCTTGAGGAAACATGATGGCCCCTGAGACTCAGTTCTGACGCGCTTGATAATGGAAGCAAGACTAAAGAAAAATCAAGACATCTTCACTGGATTTGTTGCCCTGGAAAAAGCGTTCGACAATGTGTTCGTACAATATGTTCGAAATGCTGGGAAACATACGGCAACCTACAGAGAAAGACAAGTAATGTACAGTATGTCAAGAGCCAAGGGTGCACAATAAGAGTGGAAGACCAAGAATGAAGCGCTCGGATTTAAAAGGGTGTAAGACAACGATATATAGTCTTTCGCCCCTACCGTTCAGTCTGTACATCTAAGAAGCAATGGTGGAAATAAAAGAAAATTTCTGGCGTCGAATTAAAGTGAAAGGATATGAATGATAAGATTCGCTGATAACGTTGCTATCCTCAGTAAAAGTGAAGAAGAATTATAGGATTGGCTGAATGGAATGAACAGTCTAATGAGTACAGAATGCCGATAGAGTAAATCGAAGAAAGACGAAAGTAATGAGAAGTAGCAAAAGTGAGAATAGCGACAATCTTAACATCAAGATTGTTGGTCACCAAGCACAAGAAGAAATTCTGCTACCTAGGCAGCAAAATAACCCATGAGGACAGAACAAAGACATAAAAAGCAGATACCACTGGCAAAAAAGGGAATGCCTGGTCAAGACAAATCTACTAGTATCAACCATAGCCCTTAATTTGAGGAAGATATATCTGAGAATTGGACTGTGGGAAAACCGAAACAGAAGAGAATCGAAAGATCTGAGATGTGGTGCTACAGTTGAAAAGTAGGTGGATTGATAAGGTAAGGAATGATGATGTTCTGCGCAGAATCGGAGAGGAGAGAAATATATGGAAAACACTGACAAGAAGGACAGACAGGGCGGTAAAACATTTGTTAAGACATCACGTGCACGTTCTGCGACCATTTCCCTGACGCTTAAAATACATTAATATGGGGAAAAAGATCAGTAGCGCTCGAGATATTATTGCTGGATCTCTGGTTGGTGCCTTGTTTCAGTCATTTTTTTCTCTCTTTTCGTTCAGTTTGAATACCTAAGTGATTTAAATACAAAGAAATATTTGCTAATTAAGACATATTTAGTTATCATTTTTATGAAAATGCATTCTTCCTGTGGGGCTGGTCCCGGCAGAGGTTCGAGTCCTCCCTCGGACATGGGTGTGTGTGTTTGTCCTTAGGATAATTTAGGTTAAGTAGTGTGTAAGCTTAGGGGCTCATGACCTTAGCAGTTAAGTCCCATGAGATTTCACACACATTTGAACATTTTTGCATTCTTCCTCCGGCCGGCCGAAGTGGCCGTGCGGTTAAAGGCGCTGCAGTCTGGAACCGCAAGACCGCTACGGTCGCAGGTTCGAATCCTGCCTCGGGCGTGGATGTTTGTGATGTCCTTAGGTTAGTTAGGTTTAATTAGTTCTAAGTTCTAGGGGACTAATGACCTCAGCAGTTGAGTCCCATAGTGCTCAGAGCCATTCTTCCTCCACACACACACACACACACACACACACACACACACACACACACACTCCCGCCCGCACGCACACACACACATACATTTATAAAAAAAATTTCATTCTAAATGTACGAGTGCATGCAGAAAAGTAATGCCTCCGAATTTTTATGGGGTAAAATTTAGAGGTTTTTAAATACAAATAACGCTATTAATATTTTGCAACTTTATTCTTCATGCCTACGTATTTATAGTCTTCTGCCGCTAAAGGGCTCCGAACTGTTGCGCGTAACATGGCTGTATGTAACGTAACTATGCCGGTGCATGGTTGGTTGGTTGATTTGTTGATTTGTGGGAGGGGACCAAACAGCGAGGTCATCGGCCCCATCGGATTAGGGAAGGATGGAGTAGGAAGTCGGCCGTGCAGCTTCAAGGGAATCATCCCAGCATTGGCCTGAAATGATTTATGGAAATCACGGATAATCAAAAATCAAGATGACCGGACGTTGGTTTGAACAGCCGTCCTCCCGAATGCGAGTCAGTGTGATAACCACTGCGCCATCTTGCTCAGTGCATGTGCATAAGAAACAGTGTACTGTAACGGAGCTTCGATTTCGAAGAGTTTGTCCATTCATGGAACACCTTCTTCAACAGCATGACAGACCAGAACATTCACGAGCGCTGTGACTTTTGCAACAATGCGATGTCTTGGGGGTCCCTGTCGTCGATCATTGTCCATACATTCCGATTTTCATCTGTTTCGAAAACTTGAAAAAAAAAATACCTCGATAGTGACGAAGAGGTGCAAGCGGAGGCGAGGTTGTGGCTCCGTCGAAAAAATCAAACATTCTGGTCGTTCGCTGCGAGAAACGTGTTACTTCGCCAGGGTGACTGTTGAGAAATAAATACATAGACATGAACAATAAAGATGTAGAATATTAATAAAGTTTTTTTTATTTAAAACTTTAAGAGTTTTCGCATAAAAATTTCGGGGACATTCTTTTTCTACAGACCTTGTAAATTCCTAATTACAGATCTTTTATAACAGATTGCTTGAACTGAAAAAGATCACATTAATTTTTTTCAACCTTATGTATTTTATTAACTTCTCATGGTTGGGATTCACAGTCATATAATATTTCTTAAAAGACATTATAGTCGCCGTTGACTGTATAAAATATTTATTGTTACTATTGCAATTTCGGCCTTATGGCCAGTTTCAAGTAACACTGCAAAGTTACATTCTGTCAGAATATAAAACTACTCATCAGATCTTGTGGGACTCTCACAGTTGAAAGGCTGCATTTTGACATGTACCCATGTCAGATAGTTTTATATTCTGACAGAATGTAACTTTGCAGTGTTACTTGAAAATGGCCATAAGGCCGAAATTGCAATTGTAACAATAAATATTTTATACAGTCAACGGCGACTATGATGTCTTTTAAGAAAAATTATGCATTTTAAGCTTCACGGAAATGCGCATGGAACACGCCTTTTGTTTAAAAATTTACCACGGACAGACATCGAATCTGAACCACCCACATGCTAGGTAAGCCTTCTGCCACGGTTCTTCAAGCGTATTAAAACGTTGGGAAAATTTCAAAGTCTATTTTCTGAACAACTTTTGAGAATTGCTGTGACATGCTGTGGAGGGTTGTTATTCGAGGTATGAACGTTGTGTACCACATATATATATATATATATATATATATATATATATATATATATATATATATATATATATATATATATATAAACAATACGAAAGTCTGATAGCTGTGTGGTCTCTTTGTCAGCGAACTAACTGACCTCAAAAAGGAGAGATTTTCTGATTGTTTTACGCATTTACTTAGATGTAGTCAAATTACATACTTTCAGCGATGTAAAGTCCCGTTTTGATGTACATGTACCATTCAAGATTTTCTTCATCCTCTTTATAGTTCAACGCTGAGGTTATTTTTTTCATAAGTACGCCATTCCACTCTTCGCTCTTCCTTCCTCATTATTTCAGCACACGTAGTGCACCCGGCACCACTCATAATCTGCTGCGCGTATGACTTTCTTGGTCACCCCGGCGATTCCTTCGCTCCGTGGCTCCTTCTCATTTTATTCCAGTGATAATACTGTGGTTTAAAATGTAGGCGCAGGTCTCTACGGCCGTTGTCATTGCACAAATTTACCCCCTCCTTCTTGCTTCTATTCATCCTTGTACCTTTGCTTAAGAAACTTGCTGCTTTTTGTTCATTATTGCCCCTCATTTATTTTATTATTTATTGTATGGGCCTGACGGGGTTTTATTTCACCTTTTAATTATCCTGATTGTAAGACTGAGACTACCTCTTTCTGTTTTTTGTGGCTAAAGACAGTAGGATATTTCTTTTATTGTCACTATTAGCCCTAATACATAAACTCAAAGTTGCTAATTGAATTTCGTTTTATTTTTACTCATAATGAATGTACTGATACGCAACGAATAACGCTCCCCTGGATCTGTACGTAGTCAGAACGAGCAGAATAGGGGAGGGTAGGCGAAGCTTTTGGTTCTGCCCACCATGAATCATTTGATTTTCCTATTGCATTTGATTCTTATCAATAAGTATATATACTTAAGAGGAGATCGCTGGAGGTTACTATCATCTCAAGAGTACTACAGGAAATCAGATAAGAAAATCATATTTATTTCTTGCATCTCGAAAGTGTACTAATAGCATTTATTTAAGTTAAACATCTGATAATAGCCAGAATGAGATTTTCACTCTGTAGCGGAGTGTGCGCTGATATGAAACTTCCTGGCAGATTAAAACTGTGTGCCCGACCGAGACTCGAACTCGGGACCTTTGCCTTTCGCGGGCAAGTGCTCTAGGTAGGAGACGAGATACTGGCAGAAGTAAAGCTGTGAATACCGGGCGTGAGTCGTGCTTCGGTAGCTCAGTTGGTAGAGCAGGAAGTTTCATCTGATAATAGCTTTTATTTACGTTATAACTTCTGATAACAGCATTCAATTGAGTTAAAACTTCTCATGATATCATTTATTTATTTATTTATTTATTTATTATTTTTTACTTTACTACAGATTTCGGTTCCCAGTGGAGAGTTTGTGTGGTATCCTATAATTACCGTAATAGCGTCGTTCTTAGGAAACGGAGGAGGTTTTACAGACAAATGTCGAATTGTTGTCGTTTCATTCAACACACATTAGCATGCAAAACACTCTTTTGACTAACAACTAAGATCTAAAAATTACTATTATGCGGAGGGCTAGGTAACCGAGATCAGCAAAATGGTGTTTTGTTTGGTAAATTTTATCACTTTAGGGGGCTCTGTGAAGGCAAGAAATCATTTAAATGGCTTTAATAAGGAGCTGATTGCAGTTTAATTTTACAGTTGGCCACCTAAGGAGTAGATGACCACGCAAAAAGCCATTCGATCATTTTCGTAATTCTTCATCAGCCCCCACTAATGGACATAATTGGAGTTAGGTGCAAGATATTCTCTGCTCTCTTCCAACCATTACTGGGGTTTGCTACAAAATGTAGCTGAATCAAAAATTAAGGACATCTACTTTGAACTAGCCAATAGCATAGTTACTAAATCAAATCACTGACTGGAAACACTCAGAATTTAGCCACAGTTTAACACCCTGTAGTAATTACATACTTAAGATCACGAGTCCACTATTCACCATAACACTATCAACTCCTAAACCTCTGTACTGTGTACAAGGCACGCAGAACAACACGTGGGTAACCATTTGGTACCACCACTCATCACTAAGAAACACACACAAAATAATTATCATAAGACAATTAAATCAGTTTTACTGGGCTACTATTAACCATCGCAACCGTCGTACTTCGATAAAGGAAATACGTTAATGTATAATGACCACTGTGAGGACTGGCTTCCGTGCTTGGCACGAAGCACCCATCCCCACTAGGTGCAAAAAAAAAAAAAAAAAAAAATCTCTCCTAACGTGAACAATTAATTCCAGAGAATTATCTAACTTTAATTTAAAATCCGTTAAATAATTAGTGCAATAATATTTTTTTCTGAATCCCAGCAACATCTGAAGTTTAGTGTCGTTACCAACATGTGATACGAACTGTTAAGCAATTTCAAATTACAAAGAAAACCCATAGAAATATCAAAATTAGACCCGTTAAACTACTCACATTATCTTTCCCACACATACAGAAGACATTGAGAGGCGAGTATAAAGCAAGTAACCTTGAAATTTAGTGTCTTAACTACTTTATAGATTTCGTTGTTGAGTGCGCTCAACACTAGCACACAAAAGAAGGTAGTCAACTGCAACAAAAGTTTTATAAAACCGTAGAAAGAAAGAAATAGTTTTAGGCTATTATCTTACTGAGAAGCACTTAAATGGAGATTTTTGAAGGTAAATGTGCCACGCTGAAAGCCAGAATCACTCTTAACTGTGCACTTACGACAAGCTAATCTCTCAAAACGACCCCATTTCCAAGCGTTTCACTATAAACAGTACCTTTAACTATCACGTTATGAACCTGATACAAGATGATGCAGCTCATTTTGCTACGCAATTTTCTTACCAGTTGGACACCTGACGTAGAGACATCTGCCCACTGCCCCTCCGCCTACACAGTGAGTCTCCGAGGCCAATGACTCCCCGATTTGAACGTCTGCGAGGAAGACGCCTCCCATAGCCTGAGCGACTCCGCTCACTCAGTAGTCTCGATACTTGGGGAAGGACTCTCCTAGTCTCTTTGCTCAATCTTTTCCACTGATCTTTCTTTACAAACCACCACCTTCTGAACATATCTGGTTAGTTTTCTGCCTTCTGCTGTATGTGCACATTCGCTTTCAAAAATCTTTCAAATGGCTCTGAGGACTATGGGACTTAACTTCTGAGGTCATAAGTCCCCTAGAACTTAGAACTACTTAAACCTAACTAACCTAAGGACATCACACACATCCATGCCCGAGGCAGGATACGAACCTGCGACCGTAGCGGTCCCGCGGTTCCAGACTGTAGCGCCTAGAACCGCGCGGCCACCCCGGCCGGCACATTCACTTTCAACGATTCATACATTTGAGAGGAAATGAAAGATAGGATAAAGGGAGTTTAACTGAAAGAATAAATCACTGTTTATTAGCATTTCCATATCGCATTAGCCATGGTGCGACGACATCTTAACTTGTAGCTTCTCATCGTGCTACCATTAACTACTACAATCAGTACTATAATCATTCTCAAAGGCTGAAATGGAGGCTACTAACATTACCGCTTCAACTATAGATAAAATTTTCAACGGTATGTGACCGCATTGTCAATATTCAAAATTCTCCGATATTCCAGCCATTGTTGCAAATTTCCTTCCTCGGTTTATTTTGTTTACTGCTCAGTGATAAAAACATTAGTTGTTATACAGTAGCGGAAGAAACTGTTTTCGTGATTTGATAGGGTGACGAGGAGGGGTGTCAGACCTCCTTTATTGGTGTTTGCATTGTTTATTGTAAAATGTGTCCTACGAGTTTCTCTCTTCTTGTTTGGACGTGCCTTCAGAGATATCTGGTTTTCTGTACTCTTCTCAGTTGCTCTTCATCGGTTACTCGATGTCCATAGCTGATGTTCATGATTCTTCTGTACCACTAAATCTGCAGAACTTCTAGCCGTCTTATCTCTTGCTTTCCTGTTGTCGAAGCATCACACTCGTATAGGGCCACACACGCAACAAACGCCTTTATGCTGCGTGTCTTTACATCAAGACTGATGTCATTTCAGGTAAAACATTTCTCAAACTAAATGCAAATCTGACCTTCTCCATTCTGCTCACAATTTCTTTCCGGTTTTTACCATCGCTTGTAGTTCTGCATCACACATAGGTAAATTCCTCTACACTTCTAAATTGTTTCTCATTCTTGGAGATCCATATTCTTTCTCAGTAATGCATACCATAACTGTAATCTTCATATTATTCTCATACCATTGTGATTAAAGAAAATCCTTTCCACTGTGCTGAAGACCTTCTCAAAATTCTGCTGTGTAAAATTGAGTATCATGATCGATAATGTACAGTTTCTCTTTGATGTTCACGCTCTACGTTATTGTCTCTACCCCACGTTGACTGATTTCAGTCTGTACGTAAATAACACAAATCTGCGCATAGTGCCGTTGGTGTCACTGAAAACAATCCGACTGCGTCACCATCAATAATATGACAGTCCTACAAGGACGTTGTTATTTTTGACCAATTTCTGTGCTATAATATGACTTCGAATCTCGCAAACATGTGAATATTAACAGACTGCTATTTTTTGTGATAATAGATTTATTGCAGCCAAACTGGCCACTTAGTGCTCGAAGTACAGGAACTATTCTCTATTCACTATTATTATTCTTAGTCACTACAGAATTTCACCAGCGATTCTGTTCTCATCCTGCAGATTAACACATGATGTCTCGCACACTGGTCACCGAACCTCGCACACATACAGCTCGTGCTGGGCTCGTGAAAACTCTGGGTGTTGCACAGTTTGTGGTGAAATCCATGCACGGAGAGTCTTGTCACTATGTGGCGGAGTTCTTATCCTCCCTGCGTCCATTCACGGTTTGTCATAGCGTCTGTAACACAGAAATCCTTCCATATTCTGCGTTTCTTCTCATGTAGTTCCGTCGATAAGTCCTGGTAGGCCGTCGTCACTGGTAGTAATTACTTCAGTCTCAGCTCTTCTATGAAGAAGGGCTCTCTGGACAATTCATACACAAGCCGCGAGAGTGTGATTTGGAGACACATAGCTACCTTTTTAAGTAAGTAGCCTTCAGCTTCTCTATTTTTTCGAGGTCTGTCTTCTTCAGATGAATCCATATGTTTTCCAATCCGTAAATTGCAACAGGTTCAACTTCGAGATGAAACGCTTGTAGGGCTATTTCCATTGAGAATTTGCCTATCGACTTGATACCATTTATGGCTCTCGTCGCGGCGCTGGCTCTGTAGTTTATGTGGCGTGTGAATACTGTTCCCTGTGACTGAAGGGTAGCTCCTAGGTACGTTAAACTGGTGACCGACTTTAGCGGTGTCTCTCCAACAGAGAACGTGCCGGGTCTTCCTCCTCTTCTGAAGGTCATGGAGACTGTCTTCTCTTCATTCAAGGATAGGTCATTTTTTCTTGCCAAGTACATTAACTGGTTGAAGGTTTTCTACAGATCATCCTCAGAAACTGAGGTTAATGCCATGTCGTCTGCACGTATGAGTAGATTTACATTATCAGGTTCTGTTATTTCAATGTTGTCTGCCATAGCTAAGATGAAGAGTACGGGGCTCAGTGGGTCACCTTGCAACACTGCAACTGTCTGCTGTATCAGGCTGGACTTACCTATACCATCCAGCTGTTAGTGAGAAGATCCCTAATGATTGGCAACAGGTAATGGAGACTGTCTTCTCTTCATTCCAGGATAGGTCATTTTTTCTTGACAAGTACGTTAACTGGTTGAAGGTTTTCTACAGATCATCCTCAGAAACTGAGGTTAATGCCATGTCGTCTGCATGTATGAGTAGATTTACATTATCAGGTTCTGTTATTTCAATGTTGTCTGCCATAGCTAAGATGAAGAGTACGGGGCTCAGTGGGTCACCTTGCAACACTGCAACTGTCTGCTGTATCAGGCTGGACTGACCTATACCATCCAGCTGTTAGTGAGAAGATCCCTAATGATTGGCAACAGGTAATGGAGAATGTCTTCTCTTCATTCAAGGATAGGTCATTTTTTCTTGACAAGTACATTAACTGGTTGAAGGTTTTCTACAGATCATCCTCAGAAACTGAGGTTAATGCCATGTCGTCTGCATGTATGAGTAGAATTCAATCACGGGATGACTTGGACCGCTATGGTAAGCTGAGGAGAGAGTATAGAACCAAGATTAAGTGAGCGCAAAGCGGTTTCCAGTTTCTTCGTTAGAATGGATCTATTGATTGTGTGGAACGCCTTGGTGTAGTCTATGAAAATTGCATGAAGCTTTCCCCTTCGGTTCGCTAAGGCCATTTCTATATCGATTTGGAGACAGTGTACAGCTTTTGTCTTTGATCACCCACATCTGAAACCAAACTGTAAATCGGGAAGTTTCTCATCGATGGTATCACCAAGACGCTTGCACCGTAGTGATGTCATCATCAGTTATCTTCTATATTAGCAGGTTCTTTGCTCTCCATTTTCTGCGATCCATTGCTTCCTTCTTAAGGCTACTGTATGTTGTACAGTCCATCATGTCATCCAGTATCTGGAATCTCCTCCTTCCTCGCTTCCTTTTCCCTTCTACATAACCTTCTAAAACTGTTTTTATCTGTCCATCATTCTTTCTTAATATATGCCCAATCCAATTGCTTTTTCTCCTCTTTATTACATCTAGTAACTGACTTTTCTCTCCCACTCTTCTCAGTACCTCTTCATTTTTTACTCTGTCCATCCAACTTATTCTTTCCATCCTCCGCCATGTCCAGATCTCAAAAGCCTCCAGCCTTTCTCTGTCTTTTTTCCTCATAGTCCATGTTTCAGCGCCATATAGAAGAACACTCCATAAAGACATTCTATGAGTCTCTTTCTGAGTTCTCTGTCCAGAGCGCTGCAGAAAATTCTCCTTTTCTTGTAAAACGCCTCTTTTTCCATTGCTATCCTTGTTTCAATTTCTGTGGTGCCCTTCCAATCGCTGTCTATCCTGCTTTCAAGATACTTAAAATTTTGCATCTGTTCTAATATTTTTCCTTTCAATATAATTTTCATTTCCTTATTTCCTCCTAGTGCCAATACTTTTGTTTTATTTGTGTTAATTTTCATTCCATATTTTTTTCCGTTAGTGGCAATGGTGTCCACCAAATCCTGTAATTATTTTTCCCCTGTGGCTAAAAGGGCCATGTCATCAGCAAACCTCAAACACCCTACTCTTCTTCCTCCAATTTCTACTCCTTTGTCATCTAATGAGCATTGGTCAATCATATTTGCCAAGTAGAGGTTGAAAAGAGTGGGTGATAGACAGCATCATTGTCTTATTCCTTTTCCTAGGCTGAACCAGTTTGTACTTTCTCCTCCCACTTTAACTGAAACTTTTTGATTAAGATATAATGAGTTTATAAGTCTTCTGGTTTTCCAGTCCACTCTCTTTTTCCCTATTTATAGTCGCCAGCTTGTCAGAAACCACATTGTCAAATGCCTTTTCTAGATCGATGAAGCACACATATAGGTCTCTTCCTTTTTCAATAAACCTTTCTCCCAAGTGATGTAAAGACCTTGAACATGGTGTTCTCTAGTCCAATGCTCCTGTACGCATTTGGGTCAGCCGTGTTGCCTTTTCCCTTGTACAACGTTATCACCTATGAATGTTTCCACTGATCCGGTACAATTCCTCGTTTCAGGCACTCATTGAGGAGCGCTTTCAGTGGAATCACTAGTACAGGGACCGTAGTTTTCAGGTAGGCCATTTGCTTTATTGTTCTTCGTGCTCATAATTGTGTGTATTATTTCTTCTGTGAAAAATTCAATCTCCTGCGTAGGGGCTGTAGTCAAGGTGGGTTTTTTTGCTGGCGGGTGTGTGTCAGCCTGAAGGATTGTGCTAAAATGTCTTTCACACACTTTCATTGGGATGTTCCCTGGGAATTTTGGTTGCTTCGGCTGAAGAGCCTTGTACGGTCTCTGTCTCTCTATTAGACGTTTTTCCTCTTCCTCCCACAATACCCTTTGCGCTCACTTAATCTTGGTTCTATACTCTCTCCTCAGCTTACCATAGCGGTCCAAGTCATCCCGTGATTGAATTCTTCTGGCTATATGCTTGGCATTGATGGCTTTCTATCTGACTTCGTAACATTCCTTATTGAACCACGGATTAGCTTTCCGTTTTGCGATGTCTGCTGTGTGAGTTGTCTTTAGGATGAGTCCTTCTATTAATAATGCTGCTTCATTGAGATTCTCTCCTTGTAGCAATATTATTATTGTACTGGTGTCGACACTGCCCAGTGCCGACATGTCTGTCTTCCTGCTTAGCTTGACTGGAATTTTCGGCCCGTTTTTACTGTGTTCTCTAGTTGTAGCGATGTTTCCTCTGGTAGGTGTTTCCTTTCCCCTTCCAGGATGATGCGTTGTTCTAGTGGTTTAAGTTTGGAGATCACAAATACAAGGAACCGCGCGACTGCTACGGTCGCAGGTTCGAATCCTGCCTCGGGCATGGATGTGTGTGATGTCCTTAGGTTAATTAGGTTTAAGTAGTTCTAAGTTCTAGGGGACTGATGACCACAGATGTTAAGTCCCATAGTGCTCAGAACCAACCACAAATACAAGGTCAATAGTGCTTGCACCTTTATGACATCTTCAGTGTGGGTTGCTTTGTTATTGACAAGTGCAAAGCCTTCATCTTCCAAGTAGTTCATGACAAGTGTCATTTTCCGTGAATTGTGTCCACACGGCAATTCAGGTCTCCTGCCAATATGACTGGGTCGTCCTGATTGATAGTATCCAAGCACTAATTGATTTCCTCTATAATATTTACTGCTGTGAGCTCAGCCTAAAAGTACACACATATAAGCACACAGATGGCGGTCCTTACTACTAGAGTATATCTTGATTGGTGGAGACTGACAAGGGAACCTCCCCATCGCACCCCCCTCAGATTTAGTTATAAGTTGGCATGGTGGATAGGCCTTGAAAAACGGAACACAGATCAATCGAGAAAACAGGAAGAAGTTTTGTGGAACTATGAAAAAAATAAGCAAAATATACGAACTGAGTAGTCCATGCGCAGCATAGGCAACATCAAGGACAGTGTGAGGTAAGGTGCGCCGTGGTCCCGTGGTTAGCGTGAGCGGCTGCGGAACGAGAGGTCCGTGGTTCAAATCTTCCCTCGAGTGAAAAGTTTACTTTTTTTATCTTCGCAAAGTTATGATCTGTCCGTTCGTTCATTGACGTCTTTATTCACTGTAATAAGTTTAATGTCTGTGTTTAGCGACCGCACCGCAAAACCGTGCGATTAGTAGACGAAAGGACGTGCCTCTCCAATGGGAACTGAAAACATTTGATCGCAAGGTCATAGGTCAACCGATTCCTCCACAGGAAAACACGTCTGATATATTCTATACGACACTGGTGACGGCATGTGCGTCACATGACAGGAATATGTTGTTGATCCACCTAACTTGTACACTTGGCGAATGGGTGAAAAAATTCTTCTACCTTGCCCGATTTAGGTTTTCTTGTGGATGTGATAATCACTCCCAAAAAAGTGATGAAAACTTAACGGACGGACAGACAATAATCGTCTGAAAATAAAAAATTAAAATTTTCACTGGAGGGAAAACTTGAACCAAGGACCTCTCGTTCCGCAGCCGCTCACGCTAACCACGGTACCACGGCGCTCCTTAGCTCACACTCTCCTTGATGTTGCCTATCTTGCGCATGGACTACTCAGTTTGTATATTTTGCTTATTTTTTTCATAGTTCCACACAACTTCTTCCTGTTTTCTCGATTGATCTGTGCTCCGTTTTTCAAGGCCTATCCACTATGCCAACTTATAACTAAATCTGAGGGGGGTGCGATGGGGAGGTTCCCTTGTGAGAAGGGCCAGAAAATTTTCTTGATGAGACGTGTGATGCCGCCCTTAGCTCTGCCCTTTGTACCTTGTTCCGCCATAACACTGATCGCGTAATGCATGTTTGCTTTGCTACAGTCTTTTGTATGGAACGTTTCCGTCAGGAACACTGTATCATAAGGTCTAAAGACATTATCTTGGACGCGCGCAATTGCTATGCTAAGGCCCTCAATATTCCAGTTTAATGTTTCTGTTCTGAATGGTGTTACAACCTGGCGGCTTCAGGTCTCTTACTCCGAAAAGGGTACTGTCTCACCACCTGAACTTCAGCCATCTTACAGCAAAAATGATTATTCTCAACAAACTATAAGGACATTAGTATTTTATTTTTATTTGGACCATGAGCAGGAATAGTGGGAACATCAATAAGAATATCTATTCGTGCTGGACTAGGTCAACCAGGATCACTAATTGGGGATGACCAAATTTATAATGTTATTATTACAGCCCCCGCATTTTCTTTATAGTAATGCCTATTAGAATCGGTGGATTTGGTTCAAATGGCTCTGAGCACTATGGGACTCAACTTCTGAGGTCATTAGTCCCCTAGAACTTAGAACTAGTTAAACCTAACTAACCTAAGGACATCACAAACATCCATGCCCGAGGCAGGATTCGATCCTGCGACCGTAGCGGTCTTGCGGTTCCAGACTGCAGCGCCTTTAACCGCACGGCCACTTCGGCTGGCTGGTGGATTTGGAAATTGACTTTTACCACTAATAATTGTAGCACCAGATATAGCATTACCACGAATAAATAATATAACTTTTTGATTACTACCACCAGCACTCCTGTTGGCCACAGTTCTGGCTATATGGTTTGCTCGCGGCAGCCAAAAGGCACCCCAATTTTGAAGGTCTTTAGGTGGCCCTTTGTTTCCAGCTCATCGCACTCGATTTCTCCTGCTATTCCCAGTCCATTGAGGTGTCTGATGATTTCCTCCTTTGTGGTGTCTTGATGGAATTTGCCCACATAAAGCCAGGCGTTTCGCTCTCCTGTTCGAAGTCCCAATCCTGTAGGGTGCATAGTCCCTAACACTAATGGACGTTCATTGTTTCCTCTCCCCTCTTGATGTCGTTCCCTGCGTCTTCTCCTTTCGACTAAACTTGAGCCTTCATTTTCTTCTTCTTTTTCTTCCTCGTCCTCCGCCGGTGTCAGCGTGGCATTCCTACCTGAACTTCCCTTCCTACGATTGGTCGCTTCTGCTGGTGAGATCGTGTCGGTTCTCGTATTCCTCTCTCTACGACTGGCCGCTGACGGTTGTGATGTTGCCACTCTCTGGTGCCATTCCGATCCCTCAGGCCCTAAATTTTTGACCTCCTCTACAATCATCGTTCTATAAGATTAAAGATAAAAATATAAATTAAAATTTTAATAATTAGTGGGTACTTCCCATGCAACTTAGTGTTTCTAATATGTGATTCAACATCACTTCCAGCGTTTCAGAAAGTGCTGTTTATTTGACTGGCCTTGTACCTCCTGCAAAGAAGCGAATGTGCACTCTGCGTGCGTAAACAAGACAGCAAAGATAATGCCATCCCTACGGAGATGTTCGTGACTTCGAATCTCGTCAAGCATATTTCAACAGTATTACTGTAGTTCAATCAGATGGATATTATGACAGAGCCACAAGTTTTTTTAAAAAAGTTGGCTCTACTGGAACGGTTACATAGCGAGAAAAAACGAGACAGCTTTAAATGAACGGATTACAGAAGGCACATAACAACATTTTAAAAGTCTTGCAGCTCTGTTATAATTCCAGTCTTCGGATAGCTACTTTAGTTAGCCTGATTAGTAATACTGTTGACATTCTACGTTAGACGAGGCTCGAGCTTCTGAGCAGCTCCAAGCTCCGCAGGAATGTGCGTTATGAATGATTTCTTGTTTCCACACACGAAGTGCTCAGTCGCGCTACGTTTGTGTTCGTATTCGGGTGTGTCTTCGCTGGAGATATACGGACTGCGCACGCGATTAGCTGTTGCTGTGACGCTGTCTATACTGATGGACCGCATACGCCGATAAATTTTAGCTTACTTCTTTGCCTGGACGCTGTTATAAAGAAAGTTACAGCGAAATTTTTATATTTCCATTTTTATATGTATCGCTTTTGTAAGATTCTTGTAGAATAATTCTTAAGAAGACTTGCTCCTTCGAAGGACATTAGTTTTAATGTTTCTACACTGCGAAACTTGGTTGAGCCTAGATTTTAACACTGATTACGTTCCTCTTAGTAGATCTTGTAAGTAGGCTGTTTAGGTTTTTATGTTGGTAACGTCACGTAGCGCTCTGTGCTGTGTGCAGTCTGTGGCTGGTTGGCATTGTTGGAATAGAATGTCAATCCTAAGGGCCCGGGTTCGATTCCCGGCTGGGTCGGAGATTTTCTCCACTCAGGGACTGGGTGTTGTGTTGTCCTGATCAACATCATTTCATCCCCATCGACGCGCAAGTCGCCGAAGTGGCGTCAAATCGAAAGACTTGCACCAGGCGAACGGTCTACCCGACGGGAGGCCCTAGCCACACGACATTTCATTGTTGCAATATTCGCTATTGTAGTGTTGGGCAGTTGGATGTGAACAGCGCGTAGCGTTGCGCAATTGGAGGTGAGCCGCCAGCAGTGGTGGATGTGGGGAGAGAGATGGCGGAGTTTTGACAGCGGATGATCTGGACGTGTGTCCATCAGAGACAGTAAATTTGTAAGACTGGATGTCATGAACTGATATATATATATATATATAATGTCTTTTGAACACTATTAAGGTAAATACATTGTTTGTTCTCTATCAAAATCTTTCATTTGCTAAGTATGCCTATTAGTAGTTAGTGCCTTCAGTAGTTAGAATCTTTTATTTAGCTGGCAGTATTGGCGCTCGCTGTACTGCAGTAGTTCAAGTAACGAAGATTTTTGTGAGGTAGGTTATTGTTAGTCAGGGCCATTCTTTTGCAGAGATTATTGAAAGTCAGATTGTGTTGCGCTAAAAATATTGTGTGTCAGTTTAGTGTTGATCAGAATAAGTAAAGAGCGAAATGTCTGAGTACGTTCAGTTCTGCTCAGCTGTTTGAAAATCTAATAATGTAAGAGGTTTATCAGCACAATCATTCATAAATTTTTCTAAGGGGACGTTTCAATCTTTGTAGATGTTTGACAGAGCTCATAGGTATGTAAAACTGGTGACCGACTTTACTGGTAACAGCACAATAAAAACAATTTCGTCCAAAAGCTGAAAAAGCCGTCATTTAATGATTATTTGTTTTTTTTTTTTTTACCGATTTAGACATACACTGGAGAGCCAAACAATGACATCATGACGGTTGAGGACTACGTAACATTACTGCTTACCACCTGCGTTATGACTCACCCTTGCGCACCAAAGCAAGAAAAATGGGCCCAAAGAAAAGGCGGTTGTACATCCCGTACTTCCATGGTTAAAGACCGCAC